>NC_135939.1:6753392-7020183 GCF_964058835.1 Carex rostrata
TCTAAATTACAGCCCTGATTTACACTGAAACCTGTGCTTTATAGCCTATAAATGTGGATTTTTTACTTATATTTCGATGAAATGTGGTACTGCTATGCTTTGTTTGGTATTTTGCAGGAAAAATGGCGAAAAACTGGATCTGACTACTTTTCATACGGCCCGTACAGGATCTGCCCAACTACACATAAGGTTCCACAACAGAGGCACAAAGTCTCCAAGACAAAGCACAGGCATACGGCCCGTACGGGGTCCCCTACGGCCTGTATGGGGTCCCATACGGGGTCCCCTACGGCCCGTAGGGCGCTAATTCGGAAAATCCAGCTGGAATCTGAAATGAGCATAATTTAAGGAGGCCGAAAAGAAAGCCCCTGGGGGCGCGATCTGGGGCATTGAATGAGATATTTCCTCACCAAAAAAAGGGGATTCACAACTGGAACTTGGACAAGCTTTCTTGGAGCAAAAGACAAGAGGAGGAGAGGAAGAAGAGAAATGAAAAACACGAGTTTGCAACGGATCTTCAGATTTTCCACTGTTTTGTCATGAACTCTTTTATTTTCTGTTATTTGTGTTATCTTATGAACATGAGTAGCTAATTTACTTTGTTTCTAGGGTTAAGATGTAGTTTCTAGTTTGGTTTTGTTTGCATGCTACTTGGATTTTGTGTTGAATGCTTTGTTTTTACTTTGTTGAGTAGTATTTTGATTGCTTTATTTGTGCTTGCTTGAATTGATTAGTCATCCCGTTAGATGAATGCGCACATCTAAGTGTTAGGAGCCAAGTCTATGACATTTAATCCAACCGAATAAAGTATATGAAGTAGGGTTAAACCAAGGAGTACCCGAAAGGTGAAACTTTCCTTGAGGCGAAAGTCCTTGGATACTTTTAGTAAACCAACAAGTAACTTAGATAAATTAGGCCAAAATGCGAAAGTTGAGGTTTAACGCATCTAAGAGGGAAGTATTTGAGTCCGGTAATCGGGTACTAGGCCAAAATACGAAAGTTGAGGTTAGGTATCTAGATCTGGTCGATAGAAACCCTAAACATTAGTATCAACACAGAAAACAGTAGCTGCAGCATTAACTCGGGGTCCCTATGTTTGGTGAAACCGGATTACACCCTATGTTTTCAAAGTCCAAATAATCGATCCAAATCGTTCAACATAATGGATATGTTAAAATGTACTTGCAGATGAAATTTTACATTTTTTTTATTTTTTTTACTATTTATTAGGATGGGTACAAAAATTCAATGGTCTGAAAACATCAATTTTGTAAAATACTTAATAAATAGTAAAAATATTCAAAAAAAAATATAAAATTTGATATGCAAGCACATTTTAATATATCCTTCACGTTGAACGGTTTAGATCGACAGTTTAGATATGTGACTTACTAAAATAATTAAGTTTAAATTTGATGTAACATGAATATAAACATTGAAACTTGGTTATAAAGATTGTCATTCACTCAATTACATTTAATAATATATTTTATGATCCTTTGATAGAAAAAACACATGCATTGTTGATCAAGTCAACAGGAGCAATTAAGTCAAACTGAAAAAAGTAAGATTGATTAGGACTCTTAACAGTAGTTAGTTAGATTAGTTAGTTTGTTATATGTATTAAGATTAAATCAATGAAATACAATTCCGGTTACTGTTGAGTTACATGGTTGGATCAAAGTTAATTCAGTTTCAATTGTGCATTACACTTGAAAAATTAATACAAAATTAATTCAGAGTTGGAACAAGTGTCAAAATGCATCCACCATTCCACATCGAGTTACTCTGTATCCTCTGCAGTACGTCAAATTTTGAGTTTAGAATCCGGATGTCTCATAAGAATTTGGAATTTTTTTTAGAAACCATAATTAATTTTTTTTTTTTTACCAAACCAGTTTGATTAATTAGTTTCGTTTTAAAATATATATATAAGAACCTAATAGCTATCTCAGTCTGAAGGAGCTTTTTTTTATATACCGAATTGCCATTTTTTCATGTATACTAAATTAACTTTTTGCATGAAAACATCTCGTACTGAAATGACAATTTGATACATAAGAATGAAACTTCTGACCAAAATAACAGTTTAGTTCTTATGATTTTTGTAAAAACAAAGCTAATCAAATTGGTTTGGCAAATTTTATTTATTTATTATGATTTCTAAAACGTTTTCAGAATTCGGACCAATTTGGCACAATTCTATTTATAATTACAAAAGGGGAGGGAATAGTCACCTGACTTCACCAATTTATTTTTACTTGCTTCATAACACTAAATTCTAAGATGAAATTAAGAAGGATCGAAAGAATGTGAACAAGTTTTTGTAACTCTTAAATCAGAATGTTCAAGAGATAAACTAGTTATCTCTCAAATCAGAAGAAGGTTTCGAAATAACAATTTGTGTTCCTCTTTTTTTAAAAGAAAAAAAAAACTGTGACTTCAAGTTTTACGTAGAATTAATAAACAAAAACTGCTCATGAAATACAAATTAAACAGCTGATTTTCATTATAGCTTAAAAGTTAAATATAAAATAAATAAGGCTAGCGTGTATATAACATTATTAATTTAAAAATAGTTACGAAACTTATTGAAGTGACAAGAAAAACATCTTTTTATATATACTATCTAGCACCTCAACACAGGAAACAGGAAGCTCAAGCATATATATATATATATATATTGACGTCGTCAACAATTACCAGTTCTCTGTCACTGTCAGGGATATTCTCTTCCTTTTTGGTTCTTTTATTTTGTGATGTCTCATGAGTTGCATGGAGTGGCTTTAATTTCTGCCTCTCGGAAAATTATTTTTGCTTTGAACAAAAATAAGCATTGTGCATATTTGTCCCCCCATTAATTAATGCATTAAAGAAAAACCAGTCAGACCACTAAATTGTTTATATATTATATAGGGTCTGTCTAAATTGCTGCTGGCAGCATTTCAGCAGAGGTGCTACCGGGGCTATATTTAGTCGTGTGATGTCCAAACAACAAATCCAAACCGTTAGATGTTTAATCTATATTATAATCTACTTGGAGACCAAATTTTACATTTTTTGGAATTTTTTTACTATATATTAAGCTGGTTTGAAAACCGCTGATTTCAGTAAATTTCTGCAACATTGAATTCAGCGGGTTTCAAACCAGCTTAATATATAGTAAAAAAATTCCAAAAATGTAAAATTTGGTCTCCAAGTAGATTATAATATAGATTAAACATCTAACGGTTTGGATTTGTTGTTTGGACATCACAAAACAGAAAAATGGGCGGCAGCACCGCCGACAACAAATTAGCCACAACCTATATATATACATATTGAAGGGACAAGCTGGCACCAGAATTATTCGCAGTATCAAGTCAAAACAGGAAGGTTGAAGAATAAAGGAATTGAGCATCCAGCCTTGTCCGATATTGAATAGAATATAGAAATATGAATATTGCATGAGCTGTCAAAATTGTAAAGGGAAATTTGTAATATTTAGATTCTAAATATAATGGTTACAGAAACCATAAAAGAGAGGGAGTAGAGAAATAGAAATATTCTTCTCTATAATGAAATTATTAATTCAATAAAAATTGGGTGGGAAGAGAGTTTCAAGGGAGTGCTTGCGTTTTTCTGTGATTTACTTTTCTAACATGGTATCAGAGCAGGAATTGTTCTGAGGTATGGATTGCTGATGGTCATACCGAAGGTGATCTAGATACCTCATTCGATGACATGATTATAACAGGTGATGATATGAATGAGATTCAAAACCTAGAAGAAAAATTGTCCAAGGAATTTGAGATGAAAAACTTAGGTGGACTGAAATATTTTTTAGGCATTGAGGTGTCTCGAAATAAGGAAGGTATTTATTTATCTCAAAGAAAATATATACCTGACCTTCTTACTGAAGTCGGTCTGTTAGACTGTAAACCGGTTGATACTCCAATGGTTCCAAACTTAAAATTAGATGCCTATTCGGATCACACACCGACCAACATAGAAAGATACCAAAGGTTAGTTGGGAAGCTGATTTATTTATCTCACACTAGACCTGACATTGCATATGTTGTGAGCGTTGTTAGTCAGTTTATGCATTCTCCCAAGGAAGAACATTTAGAGGCAGTGATGAGAATTCTCAAGTACTTGAAAGGCGCACTAGGAAAAGGTATTACATTTATGAAAAATTTGCACTTAAATATAATGGCTTATAGTGATGCAGATTGGGCAGGGTGTGTGATGGATCAAAAATCAACAGCGGGATACTTCATGTTTGTAGGTGGAAACCTGGTAACTTGGAAGAGAAAAAAACAGAACATTGTTGCGCTCTCCAGTGCAGAATCAGAATTTAGAGGAATGGTGAAAGCAATATGTGAGTTGTTATGGTTAAAGAAATTTTTAACGGAACTAGGTTTTGAACTAAGGTCCGAAATGAGACTACTTTGTGATAATAAAGCTGTCATCGACATTTCCCATAACCCAGTGCAGCACGACTGAACAAAACACGTTGAGGTGGATAGGCATTTCATCAAAGAAAAATTGGAGGCTAAAATTATAACAATGTCATTTGTACGATCTAGTGAGCAACTGGCAGATGTACTAACAAAACCTGTATCTAGCAAAGCGTTCATCGAGTCAATCAAATGGCTGGGCATGACAGATATCTATGCGCCAACTTGAGGGGGAGTATTGAAGGGACAAGCTGGCACTAGAATTATTCGTAGTATCAAGTCAAAACAAGAAGGTTGATGAATAAAGGAATTGAGCATCCAGCCTTGTCCGATATTGAATAGAATATAGAAATATATATGAATATTGCATGAGCTGTCAAAATTGTAAAGGGAAATTTGTAATATTTAGATTCTAAATATAGTGGTTACAGAAACCATAAAAGAGAGGGAGTAGAGAAATAGAAATTAAGAGAGAAAAACAGAATTATTCTCCTTTGTAATGAAATTATTAATTCAATAAAAATTGAGTGGGAAGAGAGTTTCAAGGGAGTGCTTGTGTTTTTCTGTGATTTACTTTTCTAACAATACAAATGCATGAGTTCTCTTTAAAATTACAAATAGACTATACCGAAAACTATATATATCTAATGTAGTTATCTAAGATAATATCTTCATGAGTATATATATATTTAATTAAATTTATTTTGTATTTATATTGAATAATCAACTATTTCAGTTCATTTTTGTTTTCCTACAAACGTCCATTAATTGTAACCAACCAATGAGGTTCATCAATATCCTCTCATACGTCTCTTCAGTAAGCAACTCTACATTTCTACTGTCGGTCTCTCTGTTATTCTTGTAAAAAAAAAATTAATGAAATGAGGCGCCTTTTATTTATAACTCTAATAGAATCAGTTTATATAGCACCTCTCTCTCTCTATCTCTCTAGTCTCTACCCTCATCAGTTAGAATCTTAACTTCTATCTTATTATTTTTTAATATCGAAATTGCATCATGATTAATTAATAATTGAAATTTACCTTTTACCCGGTCTTAGCTATCTATATATATGTCACATCACGTGTTGTTGTAATTTGATTTTCTTCTTAATTATCTGCTGATTTTAAAATCTAGCTAGCTAATGTTTCATATTTTTCTTGTTAAATAATAGAAGAATAAATGAATAATACATCTAATGTCTGATCGATAGACTACTTCATTATTCTACGGAGTCTATCTAATTTAATTCATGGATTGAATTGTTATATATATATACTGTATGATTCTAGATCTATTGATATATTTTTAAAAATATGTCTCAAATTAAGATGAGATCAGGTAGTCTAGTCTATACAAAGAATAATTTAAACAAAAACAAAAACTAATTAATAACAAAAAAAAAAAAATCATCATCATGACTGATATTCCAGTGCCTCAGGTATGGTCTGCAACCTAGGCTTCCAATGCTCTTCTCTTATAATATTATTTTCATGATAAACTTGCTTTCTTCTCAACAATATCTCTTGTAAAACCTTCTCCCCTGACAATCTCTTATTCCTCAGCAACTCCTCCAACTGTTTCTTTTTTATTCTTATTTTCACCTCTGTCATTCTCGGCTCCTCTCTCAGAAGGTTTCGTCTCTCCGACAACTCGGACTTCTCCTCCTCGTCCACCCATGTCGTCTCCTTTCCAACAGTAATGCAATTCCCCATTTAATTTTGCTTCTTAATTAATTACGGGTGAAGTGAATAGAGAATTATTGAACCTATCTAGCTAGCTCTGGTGTGGAGATTGATGCTATATATATATAGAGGACAGGTCATGAGCTGCGCGTTTTAGAAAAGTTGTTTAATTGAATTTTTCTTGTGTTTAATTAATTGTATAGATGAGGTGAGGAAGAGGAAGGGGTGATGTGGCGTAGAGGCTGAGAGCAAGAAGACTTAGTCACGTCTGACCTCGTCATGTTTTCTAGAGAGACAGCGGTCAGGCCCACTCATTAATGACTGCAGATGATCCAGTGCAATGCAATACCCTGCATGCTGACCGTGTATAATGAGATCTGATCTGAGTCATATATTGGCTTTAAATAATCTAGTACGAATCTTAAAGCGAATTCTTTATGAAATTGATTTTGATTTTTGACCGGATGGAGCAGCGCAGTTTTTAGTTTATACAGCGTACCGATAATAGAATCAAGTCAAAATAACTCTCTCTACATGACTCGATCATGCGCTCCACAAATTTAAAACTGCCCTGTCAAAATCTTTAACCTTTTTGACCCGCTGTAAGATGCTGTCTACACCTCTACGGCCTACGGGCCGTTACCATCACAAAAAGAGAGACGCAAAGCAACGGTACGGTACGTGGGGTTTATTGTCAGCTATACTCATATACAGAATATATGAGGACGGTTCAAATGACTTTATTTTTGTGTTTCTATTATGTTTTTATTTTTTAAAATTTAAAACTTTAGATTCAAAACAAAATCATTAGATGTGATCTATGTTATTTTATCTAGGTGCTCATAAAAATTATCACATTCCAATTTTGTTTTTATGTGAATTAATAAGTAGAAAAATCAATGTCTATAAATTATTCATATTAGTACATTTTTTTACAAGCTCTTGATGACAACCAAAATCAAATTGAAATGTCATAATTTTTTACATGTGCATAGATAAAATGATGTAGATCACATCCAACGATTTATTTTAAATTTGAAGTTTAAAATTTTAAATTATTAAAGTTTTTAAAAATAAAGATATGACAGAGGCTAGAGTTTGGCAAAAACCCGGGTCGGGTATACCCGCCCGTACCCGCCGCCCGGGGTACCCGTGCCCGAGCCCGGGTATGGGTCGGGTACGGGCAAAAACCGGACCGGACCCGTTATTTTCGACCAATACCCGACCATACCCTACCCGAGTTTACCCGTACCCGACTACCCGAGTACCCGTATACCCGACCACTGTTCATCCCATTTCAAAATTCAAAAAATCTGATTTTTTTCTCCCCAAACCAACAAAAAAAACCAGAAAAAATAGGAAAAAACCAGAAAAAAACCAGAAAAAACCAACAAAAAAACAAAAACAAAAAAACCAGAAAAAAACAGCAAAAAAATAAAATAAAATAAAATACCCGTACCCGCCCTACCCATACCCGTACCCGCCTTACCCGTCAAGAGTACACGGGTAAGGGTATAGGACGGGTAGGGTATGGGTTTTGAAAATTATACCCGCCATACCCATACCCGTACCCGAATACCCTTGTACCCGAGTATACCCGTACCCGAGACGGGTATACCCGGGGTACCCGTACCCGCCCGAGTATAAATACACTAATAGAGGCACAAAAAATGAAGATATTTGAACACTCTCATAATATATTACCTATTTTTGGAAATTTTGAATATTTTTTTCCTTTACGGCGCCACAAGTCCACGTGCGGAAAAATATTCAAAAGTTTGTAATCTAATTATACAACACGTGCGTTACTTTTTGTTAAGAAAGAGATGACTGTTGTACCGGTTCCTTGAGGAATCTTGATTAATTCGAATTCAGTATGGACGCTAACACTTGAGGGAATCTGTGCTACCCGCTTCCTTTTCTTACATATATAAACCTCTAATGAACTACCTACGTCCAATGTAATATATAGTCATACGACTTTTAGTTTATTTAAAACTAAAGTCCGACAGTTTTTTTTTTTTTTTTTTTTCAAGAAACTTATAATGAACTACAGATGTCGGACATCTTTTTTATATTCATGCTATTATAATAAATGATTTTTTTATTCAAATTTCAAACTCATTATATTTTATTTTATTATTAGACCAAAATTAGTTTTTATGTCGGGCAATTATTCAATTATAATTGATTAGAAATTAAAATAAATGTACACAATATGTTGTAACTCTATTTTTGTGAAATATTTTAAATTAGCATAGTTGTCGCACATAACAACATGAATATGAATATATTTAGTTCAAAATTCGGAGATTTTTGTTAATATTAGATAGTTAAGTGGCTTCAAAAAATGTCATGTAATTTTGTATTGTAGGAGAACAAATATGATCAAAATCATTTAAAAAAAAATTGACTTGATGCATATACCTTGTTATAATTTATTTTGACATCTTTGTTTGCGAAATATTTGGTGTATTTGTTTTAATTAGTAAAAATAAATTAAAGCATATGTATGATATCATCTATATAGTATGTGCCTAATTTGTTTGATAATAAGAGTTGAAATGTCAAATTAATTAAAAATTATGATGCATCTTATATACTTTAAATAATTTGCAGCATATTTGTTTGCATAATATATATTGAGAAGGGTTAAAATGCACCATTGGTTTTGTGCCTCAACCATACTCCACATCTCTATCTCCGTTTACAAAGTTCAAACAGTCAATCCGAACCGTTCATCTTGTTCTACATATTAAAATGTACTTAGAGACCAAATTTTATATTATATGGTATAACTTTTCTGTATATATATGATGATTGATTTATGAGCATGTGCTTAATTGTATACAAATGAAGTTGATCATCAGTTGAGGTGCGACTTAGAAACGGCACTTTTACATTCATTTGAATTAACGGAATCAGCTACTAATTAACTTCATAAACTGATTATTTAACTACGTACTTTTTACAACTTGTTTAATAATAATAATAATAATAATAATAAACTACTTTTTATTTTATTTTTGTGAAACCTTCAGAGAGACTACAAAGTGGTGAATGTGGCTCAAACTCTCTACCATTGGGTATTCAAATATCTTAGAACTTTTTTTTCTAACCAACTATACTACCGTCCTATATATTCTCTTTTTTTTGAAAGCCTGATAGGGGCTATCAGGTGGTTAATTACATCATAAAAATTACAACAAAATTACAACATTGTAAACAAAGCAACCTATACATCATCCAAATCTTCTATAATTCACTTAACAGTATTGGATCCAGAGCTTCAAATCTCTCCATGCCTGATTTGCTACAATTTTCGGATCAGTCTCTCTACCTTCAAAAATTACACTGTTTCTGTTCTTCCAAATATACCAGCAACCTGCAAAGAAGAAAACAGCCCATTTGCTTGCCAATCCCCGACCTCTGCATGCTTTTTGAGAGTTGATAAGCATGTTTGCAATTGAATCACCATTATAAATTGTGAACCCTGTCAACCAACAAAGATGCATCCAAAAAATTCTTGCAAACCGGCAATGGAAGAAAAGGTGTAAAGAAGTTTCTAGGGGACAAGAATGACATACTGCACAATTGAGTTCACAATTGAAACCTCTTCTAGCCATTGTCTCATGAGTGAGTAATTTATCCCTTAGACATAAATAGGCGAAAATCCGCACAGTTGGCGGCAATTTTAGCTTCCAAGTGAAATCAAACTTGCACCTTGTTTTCCCTCCAGACACCATATTTTCATAGAAGGATTTTGCCGAATATTCATGGTTGCTATTCCATTTCCAAATCAGCAAATCATCTGACTCATTATCAAGAATAATGTTATTTTGTAATCCATTTTGTACAGCCATTCTCAATGACCACTTCCTGTTTGCTGGTACCGGATTATCCATAGCTGCTGTTATTGGATTTGACCATGAATCAAACCAATATGAGATCATATCCCCTGTACCGATCTGCCATTCTGTGCTCCAATCGAACAACGGTCTAATTTTGAGAAGCTGCATCCAAAAGAAGGAACCATTTCGCATCCAAAATCTATGTTGCAGCTCACTCCTTGTAGTTGATCTTAGAGTGATTGCAGTTTGAGTCCACAAAGAATTAGGGTACCGGTATAGTCTCCACCACCATCGCAGCAGTAAGGAGTAATTTCTAATCAGTAGGTTTGTCACACCCATTCCTCCATTTGCTTTAGGAAAGCACACTACTGACCATTCGATTAAAGAAATTCCTTTCCTTGTTTCGTTTTGACCCCATAAGAATCTTCGTCTGATTCTATCTAATCTCTTAATTACCCACTTAGGAAGTAAGAAAGAAGACATAAAGTAGATTGGGATTGCACTTAACACTGAATTTACCAGTTGAAGACGACCCCCTCTTGAGATTAATCTACCCTTCCATCCCTCAAATTTTGATTCCAGCTTTTCAATCAATGGCATGTAGAGAGCCTTAGTGGGTCATTTAATGGTAAGAGGTAATCCCAAATAATTAATTGGGAATTGAGAGAGGGAACAACCTAGTATTGCAGATATTATCGGTATCCGTTCCTCTATGATGTTAATGGGGATCCAAGAACTTTTTTCGAAGTTTATAGTTAACCCTGAGATTGATGTGAAGTCTCAAGATAACCTTCAAGGAAATAACAGTAGTGTTATCTGAACTACTAATGAGCACTGTATCATCGGCATACTGATGGATTATGACAGATTTTTTCAGTTTAGAAGAGATTTTGTTCTGAACCGAGGTATTAATTATCTCGATCATTTTTTGAAGAACATCAACTGCTATATCAAACAACATAGGGGATATAGGGTCCCCTTGGCGTAAACCTTTCTTGTGCCTAAAATATTCAGATTCCTTGCCATTCATTACTATGCGAGAAGATGCAGTACTCAGTAAATTATGTATCCACCTTACCCATCTTTCCGAAAAACCCCGGGCCCGCATGACATCTTGTAAGTAGGTCCAATTTACCGAATCAAAGGCTTTTGAAAAATCAATCTTGACAAAGCAAGCTGATTTCCCATTGCTTGAGATATGGTGAAGCATTTCTCTTGTTGCATTAAAATTTTCAGTGATTTGTCGGTTCTGAATGAAAGCCGTTTGGCTTGAAGATATTAAATCGGGTAGAACCCCTCTCAGCCGATTAGCCAATATCTTTGATATTAGTTTTGGAACTACATTCATGACACTAATTGGTCTATAATCACCCACTGTGTCAGAAATTTCCTTTTTGGGGATCATAATTATGTTGGCTTGATTTACCTCTTCTAAATTAAGGGAATGGCTGTAGAAGGCTTGAACTATTGAAATCAATTCCTCTTTGAACATAGGCCAGTTCTTCTGGAGTAGTTCATTCGGGAGGCCGTCAGGACCCGAAGCCTTATTCTTTGCCAATTGTCTCACCGCAAGTTCAATTTCTAAATCATCAAAAGGATCTTCCAACTTTGATAAATCTGGATTTGTAGGATATAATACCTCTGGATTGAACTGTAGTACCGAATTCTCCATTCCCAGCAGCCCCTCCATTTGCAATTTGAAAGTATCACAAATTTGATCTTCATCTGAAATTACACCAGATTGATTTTGGATAAATGAGACTTTGTTTCGCCTATGTCGTGACGAAGCCACTGCATGAAAATAACGGATGTTTTTATCACCCAATTTTAACCACCTACAACGAGATCTATGATGCCATCTCGCTTCAATAATACCCGCCAATGCATATGCTCGCTCCTTGACCATTATTCGAAATTTGCGCTCATATACCTGTAGGATTCTTCTCTCTTCAACTTGATCAAAAAACAGTAGTGTTTTTTTGCAAAAATGTAACTGTTTTTCAATATTGTCGAAATTTTGGTAGTGCCATTCTCTGAGTTTGAAGTGCATTTGTTGACAACTGGTTTTAAATCTTCGCAAGCTGTTTAGAGGTCGGTTTTCACTATTCCATACTTTCTGAATAATTGCAGTGGCTTGAGGATGAGATAGCCAAAACAATTCCATTCGATGTTGTCTTTTAGCACTTGGCTCATTTGCACAACTCAATAACAGGGGTGCGTGGTCTGAAACCATAATCTCTAATGCTTGGAGCGAAATAATTGCAAATTGTAAAGAGATTTCAGGAGCCACCAAAACTCTGTCAATTTTGGAGTGTGTTGGTGCGGGTCTGTTGCTGCACCACGTGAACTTTCTATTCTTCATAGGGACATCAATAAGTTGTAGATCCCTAATTAGATCGTTAAATAACGACATAAGTCTAAAACATCTCTGATTTCCTGATCTGTCTATGAGCCAACGGACCAGGTTAAAATCTCCCCCTAGGATCCAAGGATAATTAACCAAAGCCAACAATGATCTAAGCTCCTCAATAAAAGCCAGTTTGAGGTCATCCGTTGCAGGCCCATATACATTAGATATTAAAATAACTGCCCCTGAATTTGTTTGCTGCAACAGAGCAGACACGGAGTGTCTTGTGACCCACGAGTTAAGGACCTGAAAGCTGTGCTTCCAAGCTATGACAAGGCCCCCAGCCGAATGATTGGCATGCAATACAACACAGTTTCTATTAAAGAAAGATGGAAGAGTCCTCGAGTAATAATTTAAATTAATTTCATTCCATTTTGTTTCTTGCATCATTACAATATCACACCTTGATTGTCTGATAACATTACGAACCACATCACATTTTTTTAAGCACCCGAGACCCCTGACATTTCAGGATAAAAGTTTGAATTTTCTAATTTTTGTTGACATTATAAAACTAAAAACACTTCTAACACCCAGTTGTTGAATCTCTTAACAAGCTTCCTCATCAGAGGATAGCTCATCATTTGAGTCAAGCTCAAACCTGGACATATCCTGGTCTTCTTCTTCTTCAGTTCTTATTGTTGAAGTGGAGGCCTGATTCAGGATTTGATTTTGGCGGTTCTCATTGTCAGCTTGAATGACATCCTCCACATCTTTGTTCTTAAAACCACATCCCATCGCTAGTTTAGAAACATGTTCATAATCAACTCGGACCTCATAGAATCCCTCCGGATTGAAGGACACTTCTGTCATCTCTTTCTCTTTTTCTTTTCCTTTACTCGTTTTCTTCTTCACAGGCCGCGCAGGAAGAGGTTGCTGATTTTTCCTTTTATTACTAGCCAATGCAATAACCTTCTTAGTATTTTGGGCGTTATTTGCTTGTGTTTGCTTGCTAGGCCTAGTCCATTTATATTTAGAATTTAAAGGAGCAGGCTTTACTGCATTAGTTGGGCCTTTATCCTTGGCCCGAAAAACAAATGAAGAAGGCAATCCTCTTGACGCATGGCCCCCTGTGTCTTGCTTCTCAACAGCTGGAGAGATTAATTTGGAATTATCTGCAATTCCGCCTAGTATAACGCCCGAGTTGTTTTTGGAATTTGTTTCAGATGAGATCTGCCTCTGATTCCGCAAGGAATTTCCTTTGTTTGTGCCTATTCGGACAGGTGCTGATTTGTTGGCCAAAACATCTCCTTTTTGACGGATTCTCTGTGGTTGTATTCTTTTTGTACCTTGATGAGGTAGATTGGATGTAACAGCAATACGACTTGTTTGATTCTGTGAGGAACCCGCTACATCTATTGCTATTTTATTTTTCTCCAACTGAAAATTAGAAAGTTCTGATTCTGCAAGCGGGGGCTGCGGTGCCTTCTGAATATGATCGGGCTGATCCCGTGTGACCAACTCTCGTGTGGCCAATAATGGATAGTCCATGTCTATCTCTTCAATTGTAGCAAATTGGCGGAGCTCCGGTGGGAGTGAGTCAGCTGTCCTCCCCCGGCACATATCACGGAGGACACGAGAACTCATTGGTATAAGTTCCGAATTATCATTCCCCGACTCGTCATCTGAGGATGATGTTGATGATGGTGGTGGTTGAGGCCGTAGGTATTTCTTGGGGTGCTTTGGCATCTCATCAGCTGAATAGATGGGGCCTCTGTGCCAAGCCAGCGTGTACACTTGTATTGGATGAATCAAACCGCTGTCATGCATTGCTAGATGTGGCGATACAAGACTTAGATCATCAACTCCAACAGCCACAATCCAAGAAGCAATGGAAGCTGGATTTTCTGGAGCTACCGAGCCTAGGTATACTCCAAAACGAGACACGGCATTAATGATGTGCCTATCTCTCCATAGATGCGCTGGAACACCAACAAGTTGGAGAAGAACCTTGTATGCCGGTACACTTATCTCAGCACCCTCGAGAGGAGTCCATGGTTGGAAGGATAACCCCTCATCCCACGCTTCTTGTGGTGTAGCGTTTATGAAGGTATCGGGATCAAGTCCCTCCGGTAGAACTATGAGGAACCTGGAGCCACTGAGTATCGATACTTGAATCTCATCTTTCTGCACCAATTTTGTGCGGCATGCATAGTCGGCCACGTTGTCTATGCTAAGGTCCCATTGAAAACCACCCGTGTGCATGACTACTCCATGTTTTAGGCGTTCTAGTTTAGTGAAGTACGCGTCATCACGTTCAATGAAACAGTGCAGCCTTAGCGGTCTCTCATTAGGCATCTCTGGACCAAGATCAGGGTATGAACCGGTGAGTAGCTCCTCAAACCCCGGCTCCCCTCGGCATGCCATTGTTGGCTTTGGAGACTGTCTGACTAGAGGTGGGGGAGGGGGCACCATCTCCTGTTTGCATCTGGAGCCAATATGTCCAAAGGCCCAACATCTTCCACATCGTTTTGGATTACGGCATTTTGCGGCGGAGTGCCCGGTACGGCAGCAGCGAAAGCATCGTCCCTTCCATTCAGTGAATGTGTGTGATGGAGGAAATCTGAGTCTAGACGGGCTATGCGGGGACACGTAATAGATGGTTGAAGTGGGGGACGCTGGAGGAGAAGGTGCTGGTGGTTGCATCATGCTATGGTTCTTGGTGACGGTAGGTGCTGGTTGTCGGAGAATCTGTGCGTATGTCGGGCGAGAGTATGGCTGGTAGAGATTAGTTTGCGGTTGGGGTGGCTGTGTGTGTCTCCAGTTGCTTGGGAAAGACCTTCTTCTCCTTACTTGTTGCCATTCACCATTGCCTTTAGTCGCCTCTGTTGTCGCCATGGGAAAAGATTGAATCACGAGATGACGATTACAAAAAGAATCCTTATCATTTTTACCGTCCTATATATTCTCGATAAATTATCTTTTAAATGGATTGAATTCACTCGACAAATATATGATGAAAATGCTTTTAGTATTACTTTGGATACATTACAACTTTCAAATGTTCATTTCATAGGAAATCAACTCTCCAAAATTCGCATTTTTTTCGTTTATTAAAGAAGACCGGCTAGGGATGTTTATCGGTTCGGTTCAATTCATACTGAATTAAAATAGCAAACCAAAGTTTTATTTGGTTTTCAAACATCAAACCGAACTGAACTGAAATAATATAAAAACCGAACAAATTGAAGTAAATTTTGGTTGAACCGAAATATAATGTAAATCATAAAAATAAAACAAATTGTTAATTTTTTATATTTTTTTAAGGGTGAATTTAAAAAAAACTGTTTGGTTCGGTATATCCGGTTTTAAACCGAAACAAATCCTATACATTATGTCGTAATTTTTAAATTTTCTTAAATGTTTGATTCGTACAGAGGATGGATTTAAAAATTTTGATCGGTTCAATCTACCTCGTTTTAAAATTTCTAAAACAAACTAAACCGAGCTATTAAACCGATTTTAAAAAATAAACCGAGCCATTCCATTTAAGCGAAAAAGCTGAACCGTTTAAACTTCTTTTTTTTTTTTTTTTTAAACTGATCTTTTGCGGTTGGATTTAAAACCGATTAAACCAGAATACTTTTTTTAAATCAGAACCGTCCGAGGATGACAGAATACTTTTTTAAAATCAGAACCGTCCGATTGGAATCCAGGCCTATCCGATTCGAGGTGGAACAGTGGAATGCAAAGGGTCTCTTCAATATTCGTGTGGTCTCTGATCGGATGGTTCGGATCTAACCATAAATATTCTGGTGATATTGACGTGAATTCCACGCTCCGGTTAGTTACGAAAAAGCCCTCGTAGGGTTTTGCTTGGGTAATGATTTTAACAGAAATGTTTTGTCTTCATGCAGCGCACGGACTGTAAAATCAAAACAGAGCTTCATATAGTTTTTGCGCTGCGTTAAGCCAAAATTGCTCTGTTAAATCTTTACCCGTTTTGCTTCTTCAGAAGCCGCAAACGCAGAGAGAAAAGCATCGCTCGCATTTTCCGATATCTAAACTCTGAAGTAGTCGATTTAAAGGTATCTTTCTCTCCTCTCAGATTTGATTGATTCTTTCTCTTCGGTACAGCAGATCTTAGATCTGTGCTAAGTAGCTATTGTAGTCTTCAACTGTGAGTAAAAGAACACAAATTTTTATTTAATCAAATGCGAATTTGATGAATCGCTTGGCAAGTTGTTAACGAGGTTTTGCTATCAAAGCATCTGATGTAAACTGATGATCGTCTTAAATTTGATCAATTTTAGGATTAGTTTGTAAAAAGGCCTATTATGTTACTTAATTTTGACCTTGAATCTTTTGATATTTGCAGAGTAGAGAAAGTTGAGAAATGTCTGATGGAGAAGAATACCAGGTATTTATTGGGAATCTTTCTTGGACTACAACAGATCGAAGTCTAGAGGATGCGTTTAGCAAATTTGGCAAAATTGCTGATGCAAAGGTATCATATAAAGATCCTTTCATAATATAAATTGGCATCCTTTATATTTTTTTCAAGTTATGGACGGTATTTTTTAGCCTAAATACTATAGTTCTTGCCATGTAAAACTTACCTTACTTTTTCATTGTACGAATCTATCGCTGTCCTCATTTAGCATAGCATATAGTTGGATGCTATGCACTTAGCTGTCATGAATTCTGTGTTGTTAACATTATATTATAACGGATAATAGCTATGCATTTATGTTACTTAGTCTTATTTCTAGGTTGAATTGATTTCCATTTTGTGTAACTATAATCTATATCAATAATACCACTGAAAAGCTTACCAGAATGCACAGAGTTTTCTAGAGAAGCAAGTTGCAAAAAAATTGATGCAGCTCTTCTTTTAACAGTATCACAACTTGTTACTGAGATTCTTTCCATTTTAATATGATGATTTATTTGTTTCTGTCAGGTGGTAAATGACAAATATTCAGGCCGGTCCCGTGGTTTTGGGTTTGTCACATTTGACGAAAAGGATGCCATGGAGGAAGCAATAGAGAAAATGAATGGCAATGATTTAGATGGCCGTGCCATAACTGTTGACCGGGCCCAGGCAGGTGGTGGTGGAGGCGGTGGCAGAAGGGACCGTGACCGTGACCGTGACTATGACCGTGGGGACCGCCGTGGAGGAGGCGGCAGAGACCGTGGATATGGCAGTGGTGGTGGAGGTGGTGGTGGTGGTGATTGTTTCAAGTGCGGTAAACCAGGTCACTTTGCACGAGAGTGCCCTTCCGGTGATGGTGGTGATAGATATGGTAGCGATAGGTAAAGTGATTATTTCAACTTTATGTACTTTAATAGTATAAATCCAATTCAGTTATGCATTAGATCACATTTCCACAATTAAGAACATCCAGTCTGATGGTACTGGCAGTCCAATTTATTAGACATGAAATGAGAAGTCTACGAAAATTGAAATAGAAAAAGGTGAATTTGTTTGCAACCAAATGAGTAAGTTTGTTTGACAAAATATTTTTAAGTATTTATTTTTGATATTAGTGTTTGTTCAGATTTGTTACTGAGAAAAATGGTTTTGTTTTGTTTGAAGCTAAATTTATGTACTTTTTTGCGGTACAGTGATAGCAAATTTACAAAAATTGGTCACTTAATAATGTAAAATCCAATCAGTTATACATTAGTTCACATTTCCAATTTTATGAGAAATGAAATGAAAATGGAGAATTTGCTTGCAACCTTGTATATCTTTTCATTCACTGAGTTGAGTTATCTTTGATTCTAAATAAAGCTGGTGTTCTTGACAAAATGTTATTTAGGCATGGAGGAGGTGGTGGTGGCAGGTATGGATCAGACCGTGATGGCGGGGACCGCTACTCTGGCCGTAGTAGGGATGGTGGTGGGTCCCGCAGCAGCGGTGGCCGTGATCGCGATCGCTCAGCCCCATATGATCGGCCCAGATAAGAACATGGGCATTCTTGTATCAGTTTGATGTGATGAACCCTCATTTCATCTATGAATCAAGGTATGAACAATGTTAGTTATTTTTGGCTGTGATGGTACTGGTATTATTTAGTTTCTCTATGGTGTTAAAACAATGTTTAGTTAAATCTAGTGTGTGATGCTTTTTTGTTCTGTATGCAGCCAAGGTGCCTTGTTCACCAAGGCCTTTGTTTGTGTGGTAAAATGGAAAAATGTTGCTCTCTTGATACTCTGGATTTTGGTGCAAAATGGAAAAATGTTGCTCTTGTAAAAAAATGTTGCTTGTTTGCTTTGCTCATGCTCCTTTATATGGTGTTTCTGTTACTTTTCGGCTCTCTGCAATTCATGTGTATACTTGTCTTCTTGGGTACGCAATTGCTTTTCCGTTTAAGGAAGTGGCCGAGCAACTGAGCTTCTTGTGTGCAACTCAGATTTGTGATTCGTTAGTAAGAGATGTAGGTTCATTAATGCTCGTGTTATGAAATGTTAGCGGTTTGATAACTCTTCATGGGAGATGAAGCGGGTAAAATATTAGATCATCTTTTTCCTTGTCATATTATTTTTAATTAGGATATTTAATATTGATTGGTTTTTTGTCATTCTGGCAGGAGGCTGTGTTATATTTGGCCTGTTAAGATATTGTCCTTCAAAAAATATACACTTTACTAAATGGTTTTATTCAATTGCTCCCTGAATCAAGAGCTTCCTTTGGTTTAAATTGGAGAGGTATTGCCACTTTTGGAAGGTTTCTCCATTAATTAATTCAAATCCTTAGAGTGCTTCTTTCATCAGATGGTTCATTTTGTCCCTGATTTTGTTGTTCTGAGACAAGTTCTAGTGTGGAATCCGAATTGATACGCTAAAAGAGTTTTAACAAAGGTACCTCATATTGGGGATTTGAATTAATTTGATAGGTTAAATTTTAACACAGGTGAGTCCAGATCCACTGAGGTACCTCAAATTTTGAGTTTGGATCTGGACCGTCCGATCAAAATTTGGTGCCAATCTGTCCTGAGAGCCCCGATCCGAACCAAAAATTATTTGAGTTACCTTTAGGTGAAATAAATTCCCTCAAAGCCTAGTAGGCTTCTAATTTTTTATAATCTGAAATTCTGAATTACAATTGACCCCTTTATTACAAATTTATTATTTTATAGTTTGTTTTGTTAAAATAAAATTACAAAAAAAATCATGGAGGACTAATCTGAAATTATGAACTACAATTTTGGCCCCTTTATTGCAAAATTAAACTGTAGTTTTAGGCTAGGCTACTGTTGTTCTGTTGTGTTTCGGATTTCAACTTCAAATTATTATTGTATGGTTTGTTTCTTTTGGGGTTGTACCAGATTGTGGTTTGTATTTTGTACTGGTAATTTAACTGTTATACTGGGGTATCTTTGTCTGTTTCCAGTATGCAATTTATAATTTCTAATTAAGCAATAATGTATTGCACCAAAAGGCATGTCATACTTATCATCTAAATAAAAAATCTTAAAACTGTCCGGTTTTTTAGCTTGAAATTTTTCCAAACAGACCACATTGATTTTAGTCACTAAATCAAATGTTGGTACATTTTTTTGGTCCAAGAATTATAGTACACTTTGCCGTTAATTTGTGTATGTATGCTTTAAATTGTACATTGCTTGTATATTCAATATGTTATCTGTCAGTGTGTTCAAAAGCCAAATTGACAAACAAAATCAAACTGTTTCAGTTTGTAAAAATATAGTAACTACCAAACTAATATGTAAAATTTTATACGACCGATTCAATATTTTTCCTTTTCGATTCAGATATTTAAACTAATTTATGAGTATTACTTGACAAAATAAATTAATTAATGAACATTTACTTCGCCTTGATACGAAAAATCTTAGATCTAATCCAGTGACTAAGACATTAAATTTTTATTGGAATTAGATAAAAATCGTCTGTTTTGAAATCCAATACGCATCCTAAATTTCAAATGACAACTTGACTCTAATTTCTTGCAAAAGAAAGAATTTTATAGCAATTAACTTGTATTATTAAATTGAGATCTTTAAAGAGTAATTGTAAGACATCCTATTTCTCGAATGGCACATTTTTTTGGGGTTTTATTCTTGACTTGTACTATACAATATAATTGGAGTCTCAATAAATATGATACAGGTCCGGTTGAAATATTAGTCTCATGCATATTTTTCACTTACAATTTATTGTTAACCTTACTATTACCACCTGAAAAATAATTTTAAAACCACACCTGTATCATACAAAAAAGTCACATTCCTTCCGGGAAAAATTGATTATTTGTCACTCCAAAATTTTAAAATTTGAAAAATGCTATTCCGAAATTAGAAATCATTCTAATACCACTTTAAACTTAGTTAATTTTTAATTTTGCCACTCCAAATAATTAATAACTAAAATACCCTCACCATCTCTTTTCCCTCTATCTTTCTTTGAATTTTGTTTGAATTTTCCAAATAAGAACTTTGAGATCCAGAGAAAGGCAAGGAACCTTGTTGATTCTTGGAAGAAACGGGTTGATGCTGAGATGAAGAATAATGAGGGAAAAATGGCTGGCTCTGGCCAGACTGTTAGTGGGCAGGAAATAGTAGTTCAGAACCACCACCTGTTGCTGGGGAGGAGAAAAGCACGAGCTCCAGTCAATCGTGTGCGATCATGCAAAAGCTGTTGGTGGCGGTTCTTTAAGGAAGGGTTTTTAATTTCTTCAACAATCAAACAAAATTTAAAGAAAGATAGAAAGAAAAGAGATGGGGAGGGTTTTTTAGTCATTAATTATTTGGAGTGGCAAAATTAAAAATTAATTAAGTTTAAAGTGACATTATAATAATTTTTAATTTCGGATTGACATTTTTCAAATTTTAAGGTTTTGGAGTGGCAAATAACAATTTTTCCCTTTCTTTTGATGGGTTTCTGACCTACAAAAAAAATCATAAGCAGCTAAACAAAGATAATATTATCACAATATATATATATAATAAACTGCAATGCCATTACTTGTAAACTAAAGTGAACTAACATTACAGAAAAAATAAAAAGAAAGGGAAATTCAACATACCATTAGGATCTTCTCCATGGTCATCTGATCCAATGTCACTCGGTGTTGTGTCAATGGTAAATTGATGGTAACTACCAGCAAAAGAAGAACGGCCGCATATGCCCATGGAGGGGATGAGGCTCACTTTTGAAATCCACTGCAAGAGCCAGACCAATGCAAGATTGAGCTTGTCGCCGGTGCTGGAGCTAGTGCTATGCTTCTTGCTGAAGCTCCTCTCTAGCATGCTGAGGGGCCCGAAAAAGAGAAAGGAAGGAAGCTCCTCTTATCAGAAAATTGTATCTATAGCCGGCTCTGTCACGTGAACGGCGGTACCACAGCTGCTGCTCATTGCGGATCCTTAAATTGAAACGATTATGAACAAGTGAAAGATATGTATTCAAAAGGTCAGATGAGAGGTGGAGCAAATACCACAATGAAGAAGGAAAGATGAAATTAAGCGATGAAATTTTGGCGCAAAAAACACTCCAAAGATGAAGCATCTCTTGAAAGATAGATCTTATTCAATCATGTTAGAAATTCAATGGATGCCTCCATTTTATTAAAAGGGCATATATGTCTTTTTGAATTTTCAATTAAATAAATGAAAGGGGATAAAAATAAGAAAGTTAAGTTTTGACGAGGGTATTAGCTATTTTATGGTTTTCATGGTGATATTAGCTATTTTAAAAGTTTCCATGGGCATAGCAGAAATTTTCCTAAAAAAATGTCAGTTCTTTAAAAGCTTTCATAATTACACATCAACTTTAATAACTTCTTTTTTTATTCTTTAATTCTTTTAAATCATTTCATTTCTTTTTATGGCATAAATCATTTTATACTTGTTAAACAACAATATATCTAGAGTTTAAAATAAATTGACGTAATTTTCCTTCTTTCTCACGAAAGAAAATTTTGTAAATATTTTCATTTATTTTGAAAAGTATTAGTATGGAGAAAAAAAAAATGAGAGAACTAATTTTGTTTGGAAGAGAACATCGTTTCCCCACATGTTCTTGTTTCCTTGCTGGGTAAGTCATCTATTAAAAAGGCTTTATCCAAAAAGCCTGTATGGCCCACGGGCTTGAATAAAAAAAAAAGGATATACTTCTCATAAGTTTAAAGTTGCGTATTTATCCCTCTAAAGTTCTTAATATCATATTCCTTCTAAAAATATGTAGTATGTTTCAAAAAATGTCAGTTTTTTAATGTGTAATTTTTCTATTTCTAATGCTTATATAGTTAATTTCGGTATATGGTTATGTAAGCGTTAGAAATAGAGATATTACCCTTTTTTTTAAGATTGGTATTTTTTGATACATATTTTTTTAATACAGCATAGAATTGGTATTTTTAGATTTAAAATGAGTTTTAATAATACAAATAATAAAATAGATAAATTTGTGAGTTTTTGAAATTTAAGAGGGTAGATAGGATATTAAGAACTTTAGAAAGGTAAATATATAATTTTGAAGTTTTTGAGGGGTGTACATGAAATCTCCCCAAAAAAAAAAGAGAGAATCGGGTTGGGACTTGGGTACTTGGGTCATGTATTCAGAAATAGGAAGATGCACTAAACTTTCCTAAAAAAAGCAAGGTACACCAAACCAAATTTTTTTTTTTTTTGAGGAAAACCAAACCAAATTATAAGGGGAATTTCACGTATACCCCTCAAAAACTTCAAAATTATGTATTTCCCCCTCTAAAGTTTAAAATTATGTATTTTCTCCTCTAAACTTCAAAAACTCACAAATTTATCCATTTTATTGTATTTTATATTAAAACTCATTCTAAAATCTTAAAATACCCATTTTACCCTTTATTAAAAGCATATAAAGCCCATCAAACTCAAATTTAAATCTAAAGTGTTCCTCTACCGTTTGATCCATGTGCATTGCATTAAGATCTGTGCATAGTGCTTCAATTTCGTGTTGATCTAGCATGCACGGATCTTAAGATATGTGCACATCACATCAATATACGTGCGTGTTCGTATCAAGATTCGTGCTGATCTTGCGCACGCATATTTAAAAGCAGTTTGGACGGTAGAAAAATTGTTCAGATTTAATTTTGAGTTTGATAGGCTTTATATGCTTTTAATAAAAGAGTAAAATGGGTATTTTATAAATTTAGAATGAGTTTTAATATAAAAGACAATAAAATGGATAAATTTGTTAGTATTTGAAGTTTAGAGATGAAAATATGTAATTTTAAACTTTAGATTGAAAAATATGTAATTTTGAAGTTTTTGAGGGGTATACGTGAAATTCCCCCAAATTATAAAGTGGTTTTGATACTGCGCTTCTCCTACTTGTCGCTTCAATTCAATTCGCCGTCGATTGTCTTTTCCTTCCTTAATTTCAGCCTCTGTTGCTAAATCTGTCTCCCCAATTTCTTCTTCATCATAGGAAATATAGGTATATTTTTTCTCTAATCCTGTTGCATAAACCCTATTTTAATTTTCTTTTATAGTCGTGAGATGAATTGCCTTCTAACAGAAATGCGCTAAACCCTAAACCCTAACCCAATTAGTACAACACAAAAAATTAAGTACACCATCTACACAACAAACACAGAGGCAAAAACTGTTTTGTCGATAGCAGTTTTGTTTCAATTGAAAAAAATTAAGGATCTCCATATTCAAGTAGACCTATCATTTTAAGGTTTTACTTGCATTGTCAAGACAAACAAATATTGTAGCTGGTATGCTCACCTTTACCAACTAGTACATTCACTATTGGAGAAGACTCCAATATTAGAATAAAAAAATTGAATCCAACAAACCAAACTGGTAGCACCATAATTTTGCCCGGTGGATGCCAGTGCCACTTCTTAGAATCCTTTATCAAGGGATGGCTAGGACTGCGTCCTTCTTAGAAGCATGTTACCAAATTGATTATTATTTTTCTACATCTCATTTCGTAACTGTGTCAAAGGTAAGCGAGACCCATTCTTATGAAACAATTGCAGCATGTATCTGATACATACTACCTTACTTAATTCTCTTCAATGCATATATTTGTTTGTAGTTCTTTCTATATTAATCTGATATGGCCTCGGGCTCTCCCAACTCTATCAGCGTGCAAATAGCAAGGGGTTACTACCAATTCAAAGTTGAAAATTCCAAAACCAAAGAACTTGGTATTGGCGAGTTCGTCACCACTCCCAAGTTCTCTGCCGGGGGCCATAATTGGCTCATTAGATACTATCCTCAGGGATCTGATGCCAACAATAAAGGCACATACATCTCTCTCTGTCTAAAACTCCTAACTACCTCTACCTCTATGAGCGTCACAGCAGAATATGAACTTGGTATACTATGTAAATATGGTTGGCTGACAAAAGAATCTTCGGTAAGTTCAACTGATACTTTTCAGGGTAATGTGGGCCGTAATTACTCAAGGTTCCTGAAAAGGTCTGATTTAGAGTCGAATTATATCATAGATGATTATTTCATAGTTGTTTGTTCTATTACGATAAATGAGCCATTTGTGCTTAAAAATTGTTGCATTGGAGTTTTTCCCTTTAATTTGGCTGAGGATCTTGGTGCATTACTGGAAAGGCAGGAGGAGACTGATGTGACTTTTAAAGTGGAAGGAGAGAATATCTCTGCTCATAGATTAATACTTGCTAGCCGTTCACCGGTATTCAAAACAGAATTGTTTGGCAAGATGATCGAAAGGAACTGTAAGTGCATAGAGATAGATGACATGAAAGCGTTGGTTTTTAGAGCAATGCTTCATTTCATGTACACTGATTCCGTAACTGATATTGATGTACTTGTGAGTGGAGGAACCTTGGACATGAATATGTCTGCTGCTATATTGTACCAGCATTTACTTGTGGCTGCTGATAGGTATGCGCTGGAGGGGTTGAAGACACTTTGTGTGGAGAGGTTGTGCAGGTTGATTTCAATTGATAGTGTTGTGTCTTCTCTTGCCGTGGCTGAGCAACACAACTGCAATGATCTCAAAAAGGAATGCCTTGAATTTATTTCTAAGCCGAAGAATTTTGTTCCTGTTGCTCTAAGCAAAGAGTACGCTAGTTTAGCAAGTACTTGTCCCTTGCTTTTGGACGAGCTCCGTGGGAAGGTCAACTGTGTTGCAGATCATAACTAAGGTAATGGTGATATCTATTATTGATTATATTTATGAGGTGCCCCAAAATAATCAAACTTGGTCTTAATTACTCTTCGCACGAGGGTCCTTTATTTAGTCACAAATTTTGCATTATATGTTTGTTGTTAAAAAAGAAACTGTTGTGTTTTTGGGCAGTTAAATTCATGTTGTTATTTTGTCTATTTTTCACTTGTGAAATTTTATGTCCTTTCTGCTATTCTTGTGTGTGGCTCTTTAATGAAATGAGGGAGACTTCGAGCCCTTAATTGTTCTCTCATACCTCATTGACATGTATTTGATGGTTGCGTTAGATATTCGTTAGATATTTTAATAATTTATGTATAACATTTTATCCAATTTGCAGGACACAGGTGATATTTTGAGATTTCGCTAGGTGCACATGTATCTATCTCTATGCATTTACTGATCAGACTACTTAGAGCGTAGCGTTGACAAAAGAAGTTTTTGTTTGTAATTTCGTTTGCATTTACTTGATCCTATTAAGATAGGGAAATGTTTTATGTTGGGATAGTTCTTCCAACAATGCTATCAGGGTTGCGGTCACATGTAATTATGCAAAGTTGTCCTTGACTTGACTGCAACAATTTTGTATTTGCATGGCATCCAGATGTGCCCCCATGTAGTAGTTGCAGTGATCTCAAAAAATTGCACTAAATTGCAGTAAAAGTTCATTTTGAGGTGTTCAAATATCTTATTCGGAGCCTTACCAGTAATAAGATAGTTAATATGTTAATAAATTACAACTATGATGGATATCAACAATTTTGTAGACCCATTCAAGCGGAGTTCATGTTCTTTCACTAGTCAAAGATAGCTAATGCACTAAATTCATTTTATCATTATACAATGAATATTTTTTCAAGGCGAGATAAAATCTCTTCTTTTGTGTTTTTTATGTCGTTCTCTCTAGAATCTAGATGCTCAAGAATAAAGCCTTTATAACTCAAATAACGATGTATAAGTATAACTGTTGCATAAAATATGTCTCATTTTTCTATATGTAAAATATCACGGCATTTATTTTCATTTGATGGTTGGTTTGTAAATGTTAAAAATAACGGCTAGTTATAATTTTTTGAATTATAACGGTTAGTTTGGAAAGTAGTGTATTGTAATTAATAGGTTAGGAGATAGTGGTTAGTAGTTGTAATTGATAGTACAACGGCTAGTTTTTAAATTTATTCTATAAATAGAGATATATGTAAAACTCAAAATAAAAATGCAATAATAAGTTGTTTTCTTTAATTTCTTCTCTTGTCTTACAAAAAATAACATGGTATCAGAGCCATAGATCTGAAATTCTGCACAAGGCCATCTAAACTAGCAAAGCTAGTCGGTACCAGCGAAGAGAAGAAAAAAAAAGTCAAGAGCCAAAGAGCCTAGAACTTAATCAGTGTCAAGAAAGTAAAGTCACTAGCCAAAGAGTCAATAACTCAACAAGTGTCAAGAGAAAGAAGGATAAGAGTCAAAGAGACAAAATAGTTCTCTCTCTGCACGTACCAAAAAACCGGTAAATAAAATTCTAGTATTTGTTCTTACCAACATTTTCTTAAAAAAATCTTTTTTAAAAAAAAAATTCTTGATAAATATCTTTTTTTTTTCATATGCCTCTATTTTTTTACTTCCACTATGTTTCTATTTTTAAAATATTAATAATTTAAAATTTAAATTATAAAAGACAAAATAAAATCATTAGATGTGGTCTATGTTATTTTTTCTCTATGCTCATAAAATAATATCACGTTTCAGTTTTGTTTTTATGTGAATCAATACATTAAAAAATAAATGTCTAGAAATTATCCACATTAGTATATTTTTACAAGCTCTTAATGACAATCAAAATAAAGTTGAAATGTCATAATTTTTTACGTGTGCATAAATAAAAAGACATATCATATCCAATAGTTTTATATTGACTTTTAAGTTTTAAATTTTAAGTTATTAAAGTTTTTGAAAATAAAAACATGATAGAGACACAAAAAATAAAGACATTTGAACTCTCTTCTTAATAATATGATGAGGAGGGTTCAAATGCACCCAAATTTTTGTGCACCTAAATGCACTCTATTTTTTAAATCCTTTGTCTCCGTTTTCAAAGTCTGAATTGTCAATCCGAACCGTTAGATGCGATCTATATATTAAGATGTGCTTGGAGACCAAATTTTACATTTTTTGAAATTTTTTTACTATTTATTAAGCCACTTTGAAAATCGCTGATTTTACATTTTTTGGACCATTGGATCAGCGATTTTCAAAATGGTTTAATAAATAGTAAAAAAAATCTAAAAAATGTAAAATTTGGTCTCCAAGCACATCTTAATATATAGATCGTATCTAACGGTTCGGATTGACTATTTGGACTTTGAAAATGGAGAAAAAGGATTTTAAAGATAGGATGCATTTGGGTGCACAAAAATTTGGGTGCATTTGAACCCTCCTCTAATATGATATAGTTAAAATGTAGAAATTAAACATTATCAATATTATTTTATCTAATTATCCTATCCCTTATCCTTATCTATATTTTTACACAATAAGCTGATGAAATACTTGTATTCATACATGTCTTAGTGTGAATACAAATCGAATTGGAATGTCCATTCACTATAGAAATGCTGTCTTCTGTCAGGTAAAAACTAGCTCTACTAACATATTTTCAATCGCTAGAAACCAACACGATAGAAGAACTTTCATGCCGTAAGGAGATTTATATTGTTCTATCGGTATGACATGTATCACCGGATCCGGATCCCCTAAAGTAACTCAATTTTTGGATTTTGAATCGAGATCGTCCGATTCGAATTCATCGCTCGAGATCATCTCGGATTCAAATTCGTTGCTCGAGATGTGTGCGCTCCACTTCGGATGGATTGTCGTAGATTCGAATCGGACAGTTCCAATTTAAAACCCAAAAATTCAGTTACTTCACTGGATCTGAATTCTCCATCACCAATATAGTAAGTTAGTAACTGATGTTCTTCTATCGGTTTGTATTACCAACCAACAGAAAAAAGGGGTTTGTTTTTCTATTTTTTACAGAATTTCATTTGTATAATTGACTAACCTCCTACTTTACTAGCCATACTAACAAAAAAACATGCATACATAAAATAACATACAATATTCTTTCCAAGCAAACATACAAGCGACATAAATTAAATAACATACAACAATACAAAATATATACAACATAATCATAAACTTAAACAAGATGTGATTAAGTGAACACAGAGAGAAAATAACATAGATTCCCTCCGACCTTAGGCCAGATTGGCCAAGATTCTTATCGGACGGTCCATCAGATCCAAACTCAAAATGTTAGGTACCTCAGTGGTCCACCAAACCCCCCTCATTCTCACCTTTGTTAAAACTCTTTTAGCCTATCAATTCAGATTCCACACTACTTGTCTCAGATCAACAACTCGAGGTCGACACGGAACAACAAAATCAGGGATCAAATGGACCATCTGATGAAAAATGCACTCTAGAGAGGATTTGAATTAATGAATGGAGAAACCTCCCAAAAGTGGCATCTAGGCTTTTAAAAGGCAACACCTCCAAATAAAACCAATGGAAGCTCTTTATTCAGGGAGCAATTGAATAAACCCATTTGGTAAAGTGTATATTTTTCTAAGGACAATATCTTAACAGGCCAAATATACCTAGCCTCCTGCCAAAATGACAAAAAACCAATCAATACTAATTATCCTAATAAAAAATCATATGACCACTCTTCTCCGCATTCAAGTCAAACAAAGTTATATGGCGACGGCGTCAATACCATTTAATTATAGAAGAATAAATTAGTTCACATCAGTGGTCCCTCCTATTTTTTTGCATCCATCTTAAATTGGAAACTGACAATTACTAATTGGAATTTCAATGGATCAAAATGACAACTGCAAACTGTCAGATACTCATGTAGAGGCGGATCTAGGATTTTTGTCGAGAGGGGAAAAATAATATTGAATCGGATTTAAATAGCTAATTGGGTTTAAACCCATTAATTAATTAGGTATTCGATAAAAAATAATTTTTTAATTTATATTTTTTAATACTCTGATTTGTAATTTCTGGTTCTCTAACCTATATTTCTAATTACCAATCATATTTCAAGAAATTTGTTTTAATTTTAACTCAAATTACAAATTAAACATCCACAGGAGGACAAAAAGATTTTTAGAAGCGGATAAATTAATTGGAACATTCCGATCTCTACTAAAACTCAAAATCCAGGAGGGACAACTGCTCCCCTCTGGAAGCATGTGGGTCCGCCCCTGTACCCATGAAGAATTATTGTACAGTACTTTGCAACATTTGTGCAATTTACTTGCTAAATAACAGAAAGAATGGTAGCTAGGCACCTTTCTTCTACCAAGCAGTCTTCTGAAACTACCACACTATACATGTTACCCAATTTTCAAGCTCCTGTTTCTTTTCCATTCCTCCATCTTGACATTCAAAACCCAACTAAAAGCACGATGCCCCGCTGCATGTGTATTCACGCTTTCATTCCGTTTCTCGCATGGATCTGCGGCATGTGACCATTTTTTTTTTCTCTGCTTGCTATTACTTGGACATCTTTTTTTATACTGGATATTTGATTGTTCTTTTTTCTTTATTTTTCAATACTTCAAGTGCAGTTGCTCTTATCATCATAAGATATGGATATTATGCGGATAGACGGATTGTGATAGGACCCGGAACATCAAGGTTAATAGAGATAAACTCAGTTTTGGTTAAAGCAATTGAGGTTAAAGGTGATCCTAAACAAGGGTTGCTCTTGCATGGCTTTAAAAACATGCCTGGCCTCACTTCAGAGACTCATCTGACAGTATCAAATCAACTTTATCTAGATGGATATGGAAGAAAGGTACTTTTTAGTTGCAAAAAAAAAAAAAAATGGTCCCTTTCCTTTGCATGAAATTGTTGCATTTCATTAACTGAAAATTTGTTATGTTTTGTATTTAGGGATTTTTCATGTGGTTTAACAAGGGATCAAAGCTACAAATGTATTGGAATGTGGAAGGGGGTAATAGAAGATATCAGGACATGCTTGTTCTTCTAATAAAGGGTACTTGTTACCGGATTCTCGTGTTAAATTATTTTTCTTTACATTTCACCTTTCAACGCTGCAGCATCTCGGGACGTAAATTTTGTTTCTGAATTTTCTTTCAAAGGTGAACAAAATGCTGATGCGTCACAGCGATTTTACCGTGTCAGTGCCCGACTTGTTGGCCTATCTGATAATGGTAAGTAGGCAGCTTAATTAAATAGTCATAATTCCTATGTAGTTTGAACTTTTAATTAACATGTTTAAATATACTTAGGAGGTAAGAGGGCTGAGTATACCGTGCCAGATGATGATAATTATTACTTTGCGGTTGTTAACCTAAGCCCACGGAACATGATAACCACGCTGAAAGTTAATGCCACATCGAAAACTTACAACACGAGTAAAGCAATTAGCATCTGTTCCACTATTAATGGGCCATGTAGGCTTGATCTTTCCTTCCCGTCAACTCGCTATTTCGTTCTGACCACATCGGATGCTAATAATGTAAGTTCTCCAAATTAAGGAATTCATTCGTGTTGTAACTTGTTACTACAGATTGTTGAATGAATTTAGTGCTGGTTTCTTGTGAAATTTTTTTCAGGCAAGTACGGCGGTATGGAATATTGAGATTCTGTTCATTGCAAGATTAATTGCATACCTCATTATCACTGGTACAACCATCAGAATTCTTCCTTTCTTCCTCTTTGTATGCATTGTTTTTTTACATTCTGACAAATGTCTTATTATATATGGGGAAATAACTTAAGAGCATATATACATGCAAACATGACTTGATAAACTAAACTAACACTGTTTTAATTTGCTATGAACAGCATTTGTTGGTGTTGTTATATATCTAATAACGAAGAACTTGGGAGCTTGGGATCATGTGCCAGATACAACTGATCGACAGCAAGGATCTGCTGTAATAACAGAGAGAGAAACAGACCCGATACTAGCAAGGAAAGAGATAGCATGCATCTATGGTACAACCGAAGACACACCGGAGTCGAGCTCGAGCATATGCTGCTCTGGAGAAGATTTATATGATGGGAAGATTTGTGTGATTTGTTATGAAGGAAAACGTGATTGTTTCTTTATCCCTTGTGGGCACAGTGTCACATGTTTCTCTTGTGGTCAGAGGTATGTAATTCAGATTAGTTTCTTCAATTCCCTTCATATATGACCATAAATTCTCTGTAATATGATCATTATATATATATATATATATATATATATAGAGTACGGCTAACGTGCTTCCTCTAGCATATGGGCCGAAATGCTTCCGGTGGAAATTTGAAATTTCAAAATCCAAAAAGTCGATCTGAACCGTTCATCTTCTTCTCCATATTAATATCTGCTTGGAGACCAAATTTTACATTTTTCTGAAATTTTTTACTATTTATTAAGCCATTTTGAAAATCGCTGATCCAACGGTGGCTTACCAAACAGTAAAAATCAGAAGCTACCGTTGGATCAGCGATTTTCAAAATGGCTTAATAAATAGTAAAAAATTTCAGAAAAATGTAAAATTTGGTCTCCAAGCAGATATTAATATGGAGAAGAAGATGAACGGTTCAGATCGACTTTTCGGATTTTGAAATTTTAAATTTCCACCGGAAGCATTTCGGCCCATATGCTAGAGGAAGCGCGTTAGCCGTACTCATATATATATATATATAGAGGTTGGTTATATCAAAACATTTGTTCCGGAGCTGTGGTGCAACCAATTGGTTTTTCGATTTTCAAAGTTCAAACGGTATATCCAAATCGTTAGCTGTGATTTTTATAAGAAAATGTGCTTGGAGATCAAATTTTATATTTTTTGAAATTTTTTACTATTTATTAAGTCAAATTTAAAGTTGCTAATTTTAATAAAAGTGTAAATTTTCTAGATTGTTGTTCTCCAAAAAAGTAGTAATTTTTTTATTTTTCAATTTTCTGGTGTTTTTTTGAATTTTTTATTATTATTTTATTTAATGAAAAATATTGATTTTTAAAAATTCTAAAGTAGCAAAAATTTTTTTAAAAAAATGTAAAATTTAGTCTCCAAGCACATTTCAACATGAAAAATATGTTGAGAAGTTCGGATTGACTATTTGAACTTTGAAAATAAAGATATGAGCGGAAATTATAGCACCCACTCAGGGGTGGAATTAGAAAATTTGAATAGGGAGGACTAATCTATAAAATGTAATATTGTAAAAAATGCAAAAATAAATTGTGGTTAGTTGAATTGAAACCATGACCTTTCACATATTAAATAAAGCTCAAACCACTAGACTATCATCACATATTTGTTATTTTATAAGGGGTTAGAGTATATAAAAGTTCAAAAAACTCAAAAATTCGACTAAATTTTAATATACATAATTACTAATTTTAAAATCATAGAGTGCTAATCTATGACATACATAAATCTGCCCCTGCACCCACTTTAATTTTCAAAGCATAGTAACATCACTCTATATATATATATATATAGAGGAGGGTTCAAATGCCTCCATGTTTTTGTGCCTCCATCATGCCTCCATCTCTCTTCATCATTTTCAAAGTTCAAACAGTCGATCCGAACCGCTCAATCTAACCTCCATACTAAAATATGTTTGGAGACCAAATTTTATATTTTTAGGAATTTTTTTACTTTTTTTTAGATAGGTACAAAATCAGTAAATCTGAACCATCTAAAAACAGTATTTTTGTACATATCTAAAAAAATAGTAAAAAAAATTCCTAAAAATATAAAATTTGGTCTCCAAACATATTTTAGTATGGAGGTTAGATTGAGCGGTTCGGATCGACTGTTTGAACTTTGAAAATGATGGAGAGAGATGGAGGCACAAAAACATGGAGGCATTTGAACCCTCCTCATATATATATATATACAAACACACTACATATAGACCGTACTTGAAACAAAAAGAGAATGTTAGACAATTAATGTTTAAAGTGTTTTTAGACGCAACAGAGTTTGATCGAAATTGTGATTTTATAATTTTTTTTTAATGATTCACAGGATAATGGGGGATGATAACAAGGTGTGTCCAATTTGTAGAAGGCTTATACACAAGCTAAGAAGATTGTTCGCTTCTGTAAACGAACTCTAGTTAATGGCTTTTTTACATTTGTGCTATAAGCAGAGCTCAAGTATTTGAGTTATATATATATAGAGAGAGATATGTATAGATAGATAGATATATACTAGTATCGTGTCCGTGCGTTGCAACGGGGACATATTATAAGAAGAAGAAAAATGATAAAAAATATATAATTATCTAAAAATTAAGAGACCTGTTAATAGAGAATTTATATGATTCTGTATTTTTAATTAATTTGAACTGTGATCTCTGATAATAATTTGATGATGTGATGATTTTTTTTAAGTAACAATGATATCAAATAATAACTTGATTAGAATCTAATATCAAATATCGTACAACAATTCAATATCGACATATAATATGATATCAAAAAACATAAGTAAAAAGTGTTACCATGTGTATATATAGACACACACGTTATAAGAGAAATATACGTACATACACGTTTCAATTTATATTCTTCTTTGTTTCCAATTTATATTATTCTTCTTCTTTGCTTCCAATTTAGAATACACACACACATTGATATATTATGTATTGGAAATATATTCTAAATTGTCCACAACAATATGTATAGAAACAAAGAAAGAGAAATAAGGAAATAAAAATAAATTGATTTCCATTGTGATCCGTATAGAAACGAAGAAGAAGTAAGGAAACAAAGAAATAAGAAAATGGAAGGTGGAGTCTGCTCAATTGAAGGGGAGAAATATGAAAACAAAGAAATAAGGAAACAGATAAATGTATTGCTAAATTTCAGAGTTTGTTCAATTTTAATTGTAACGTATCTCGTAGTAGCACATGTGATGAGTATGTTTTTAACTAAATTTAAACTTCTAGACATAAAACATATACATTTAATCAAAAGAAGACAAATTATGTAATTGGAGAGCTGAAATTAAATCCGAAGTTTTATCTTTCAATCGTAGCCGTTGACAGATCGAACACCTAACATGCTTAATAATGAAATAGAGATATCACTGATTATTAGTAGAATTACTATTACACATCTTTTGCTGAAATGCAGAATTACTTTGCTATTTTGAATAGGTTGTATCATATCATGATGTTGCGAATTTTGTTCTTTCCCATTTTTTTTTTTTTATATTACTCCATCCAATCAGGTGTTTCGTATGAATTTAATATTTTGTATGACCTTTCATGTTGAAACTTGAAACTGAATAATAGTTTATTTCTTGTTCCATACGTAGAAAGTATAGTTTCAGCCATAAATACTTATATTGGATCCAGGATTTTCTGTGAGGGGTTGAAAAAATAAGGAGTTTAAATAGTTAATTGGATTCAAGTTTATTAGCTAAAATGATAAACAAAATGCCATTTTAAGCTTTGAATTTCAAAACCTCAATTTTTTTTTTGCAGTATTATTTTTTAATTAAACAAAAATATTTATAATTTATTTATTTTTTGTATTGAAATATTAGAAATATTTTATACATTTCTTTGAAAATAGATGAAATACTAATTTGATTTATTAGAAAGACTGCCGCAAATAATCCGGGTCAATATTTTTCAGATCGAATTTTTTGCTGCTGTAAGAAAAAATTAATATATTTCTTTATGTGTTATGGAAAAAAATAAAAATGCTTGAATTCTGAGTTATTGCATATTGATCTCGGTTCAAAACTCACTTCTAAGTAAATACAAAAAATATTGTCATCCTTCTAGTACATTTAATTTCTAAGAAGTTTTATCTATTTTTGAAAAAAAAATAAGTTATTTAATAATTATTATTAAAAAAGAATTCTCAAAATAGAAACAAGTTTTTAGAAATTAAATGTAATAGAAAGATCACAATATTTTCTGTATTACCTAGAAGTGAATTTTAAACCACAATCAATAACTCAAATTCAAAGCATTTTTTTTTCAACATAAGAAATATACGGCCGCAAAAAAATTTGGCATGAAAAACGTTGATCCGGGTTATTTGTAGCAGTCTTTCTAATAAATCAAATTATATAGTATTCCATCTATTTCAAATAAATGTATAAAATATTTTTAATATTTCAATTAAGAAAATAAATTATAAATATTTCTTTTTAATTAAAAAATAATATGAAAAACATAAAACCGCAAAAAGAATTTTTAGATTTTGAAATTCAAAGTTTAAAACCGTAAAAAAAATTACAATTAGAGTAGATTTCGAAAAAACACGAAAACTTAAATAGTTTCTGAAATTTAATATTTTTTTATATTAATAAAAATTCGGCCTTACCGATATCAATTCGAATTCACATCGCCTATGTTACCCAAGTACAATTGAAACAAACAGTTCCGGATCCTTCTTTTAACTTAGCACGAATCTAAAAGCAAGAATAATACTGCCCCTGGTCTAACCCTAATAGGCAATCGCTGAGGCCTGACAGTAAATTAGGAGTACGTATCCTCTGAGATATCTCAAATTTTCCGTGACCGACGTGTCCGGTGCCTACTCGGGATAGCGCAGGACCCAGTATTATTGGAGCTTTGAGATTCGTGTAGAAAGTATTTGACCCGTACAGATTTTCCAAAAAATCATGCAAAATATGGGATATCTCAGAGATGCGAATTCGTAAATTAGAGTCGTCTGTTTCGATTGTCTTCAACTCTTCATGCTGCATTGCTGAGTCATCGCCAACCTAAACCTCTCTCGCCGCAACCCGCTCTCTCACAAGCGCGCGCACGCGCACAAACAACACATACACACTCGCAATGCACTCAACAGCCTTCACTCGCCACCACCTCTTCACCCCACCACGATGCCTCTCCGCCCGTCACCACCCCTCTCTCCGGCGTGCCTCTACTGTCCGCATGGCTCTTCGCGAAGACGGTCCCACAGTGGCCGTCGTCGGCGTCACCGGTGCTGTAGGTCAAGAGTTCCTCGAAGTACTTTCCCAGCGAGACTTCCCATATAATTCACTCAAGCTTCTCGCAAGTCATCGATCCGCTGGAAAGCAGCTTCCTTTCCAAGGTAAGACCTACACGGTAGAGGAGCTCAAGCCAGAGAGCTTTGATGGGGTTGATATAGCCTTGTTTAGTGCGGGAGGAGGGATTAGTAAAGAGTTGGGACCTATTGCAGCTGATAAGGGAGCAATTGTGGTGGATAACAGCTCGGCTTTTAGAATGGATCCAGGGGTACCACTTGTTATACCAGAGGTGAATCCCGAGGCGATGAGTCATATTAGGCTCAAAGGGAGGAATGGTAAGGGGGCCATCATTGCTAACCCGAATTGTTCCACAATTATTTGCTTGATGGGGGTGACTCCACTTCATCGACATGCAAAGGTTTATAATTCTATTAATTGGTGCCAAAATTTATTTTGCTGCGAGAAAAATGTTGTCATTAGAGGCGGATTTTAAGCTTAGCGGGGTGGCTTATGATTTTACAATTTTAATTATGTATATTGAAATTTAATTGAATTATATTTTTTTTCAACATTTTATTATAGTCCAGCCTCTCTCATAAAATATCAAATATTTACCCATAATCTAGTGGTTAGAGTGGTTAGAGGTCTATTTTGTGATGGTGAAGACTCGGGTTCAATTCCCACCTATCGTATATTGTGTATTTTAAATTGCAGACCTCCCTGTCAAGATTTTCTAGTTCTGCCTCTGTTGTTATACAAATTATAAATAATTTGCAGTCATACATGGAGAACTTAAACCTCTAATTTGATTCAAATTTTCCCATGTCATTTGAATGCTTTCTAGTTTCTGTTTATATCTTCTCTGCTGGAGGATCATATAACTCAGCAAATTTGTTGATCATACGGTGCAGTTGTGTCACTCAGTCAGAAAATAGTTAACACAAATGTTTTACAAGAATCTGGTCACAAACAAGACTCTTATGGCTGAAGCTTCATTCATTGCACCTTCTCTATCTGTATTGAATGAAGAAAGCTATTACTGAAACATAATTTTAACTACCTATGCATTTCAGGTTGTAAGAATGGTTGTCAGTACATACCAAGCTGCTAGTGGGGCAGGTGCAGCTGCAATGGAGGAGCTAAAGCTGCAGACCCGTGAGGTATTTGCTTTCGTATTTATGTATACTTGTACTCTTTAGACACTCTTCATCTTGTGACAGTTAATAATAATATCGGCTCTACAGCCTTTCTTTCAACTTTACAGTCATGTTTGTTCTTATGTTTTTTTTTTTCCTGCTTTCTTTCCTTAGGTATTAGATGGCAAAGAACCGACATGTAAAATCTTCAAGAAACAGGTCTCTCTCTCTGTCTCTCTCATCATTCCTAGATATGCAGTTAGGTGTGATTTCTGACTGCTTAATACTTCTATTATAGTATGCCTTCAATGTATTCTCACATAATTCATCGGTTCTTCCGAATGGATACAATGAGGAAGAGATGAAGTTGGTCAAGGAAACTCACAAAATCTGGGTAAAATTGCCTGATCTTCCTTTCTTCTATTTTTGCTTAGAAAATATTACTACTTTATTACACTAAGAGCTGTGGTGTGTGAGGCCTAATTACACTTCTAAATGAAACACATTGTAGAATAATGATGAAGTGAAGGTCACGGCAACATGCATGCGAGTGGCTACCATGCGCGCACATGGCGAAAGCATTAATCTTCAGTTCGAAAATCCACTTGATGAGGTTAAAATTCAGTATTCAGCGCACAAAACCAAATGTTTATTTGAGGTTAATCTTCTACTTTTTAAGCAAGGCTAGAACGTTGAAATGTTTTATTATTATTATTATTATTGAATAGGAAACTGCAAGGCAGATACTACGGAAAGCTCCTGGTGTTGTAATTATTGATGACCGTGAGTTAAACGACTTCCCAACACCTCTGGGGGTACTCTCTCTCTCTCTCTCTCTCTCTCTCTCTCTTTTGGTGTGTCAAAATTGGACCTTTGATTTTAAATTGGATTCACGTATGTTGTCAATTTAGGTATCAAACAAAGATGATGTTGCAGTGGGAAGAATTCGTCAGGACATTTCGCAAGATGATAACCGAGGGTAAGTTGCATCATAGCTATATCTCTATATATTTTGCAGAAAGCAGTTCTATAATCTAATTTTGTGGTTATTTTTTATCCCATTCAAATGCATTTCCATCTTTGAAATTCTATTGGCAGGTTGGATCTGTGGATCTGTGGCGATCAGATACGCAAAGGAGCTGCACTTAACGCAGTTCAGATTGCTGAATTGTTACTTTAACCAAAAGTTTGTACTGATTCCACTATCGAATGTAAGATTTAACAATTAATTTATCAGGGTTAGCTATTTGACTGCCGTATTCACAAATAAGAGGAATAAAGAGGGTGTAAGAGGGATGTCCTTTTTGTAAGATTTAGTTTGTCAATTTAATTTTGGTAGCTGGTAACTTAGGTTGTTCTCTCTCTGTGGTCTATGAACTATTTTTTGTTCAAATTTTGAAACTTTGGTTTAGTAGGTAAACTATTTTTTGTCAGTGTTGTCAATAGGATTCGGATGGTTTTGTTTATTACCTATTAGATTTATTTGTATGTTTTAAATCGTTTGAGATGGTGTCGAACAAAATGTGGCTCCATGAGTTGATACCATCTCAAACCTTCCCTGTGGGCCCACAGAATGTAATGTTTTTCGTGAACATTTTATTGCATAACAACTAGAATGGTTATATACTTGAATGGAATTTCTCTTGAGACTTGAAAGAGCTGAATAACTGACAACTCGATGGTCATCCGCAATAGCGGGTTTCTGTGAGGACAGAATAAAAAGTTGTAAAAGCAAAAGTGTAGAACAAGATGCCAACGAGTGAGAAAATCTGGACTTTTAGCAATGAAATTTTGAGTGCTAAAAGTCCAGATTTCATTCCAACGAGTGACAATTTTTGGAATCACGAGTATTTGTTGGAATCACGAGTATTTTTTTGGTTTATTGTCAGACTGAGATCGTCCTCTTATAAGAATATAAAAGCGCGTATTTGTTGGCTATCCGTTTTACGCTAATGTTGGTAAAAGAATGAAAAATTATTGGTGTTAGAAAGAACCTACTCACATCCAATGTTAGAACCAAAGGTTTAAATATCATTTATCGCGCCATAACAGAACAATTAAAAAAACGACACTATGTTCATATTGCGTCAATATAGCATGCTATAGCGCTGATAGTATCATAACTTTTATAGTCCGAAAATGCTATAGCATACCCTCGTTAGAACGATTTAATAATTATATGGGAAAGAAAGATGGCTAGAAGAGTAGAAGTCCACCTTTTGAGTTAATACCAGTTCATACAACACAACAACAATAAACCAGTATCAGACCATATATATTATGACAGGATCTGTCCCTGATCTACATTCAAAACATGAAATTAGTTACTGCTCAAAAAGCTAGAGAAATAAATTTCAACATGGTATTCAGTTACTACTCAAAATGCATCTCAACACAAGTAAAAACAAAAATACCAAGGATTTCAGAAGCAAAAGGGGAGAGAGCAGCACTGATCCTAAAGCAACAAATAACACTAACATCATCCTAATAAAGGCACATCAACCTTTGTATGCCATTTACAAAAAGCTAGCTCCATGCAAGAAGCCATCTATTCTTTCTTTTTGAAATGTGGATTGAGAAGCTTCGTAACTTCAAGTAAACCCACTTGTTCTTTGCCAAATATTTTCTTCAACTTCTCATCACATAATATTATCTTCTTGTTGTTTGGATCCTTAGAAAATTAGAAAAAAAAAATTAAGAGGTGAAATGTCAAATTTTCAATGATTGCATGGTGATCATAACATAAAACAGCTTTGATTATAATATCTATTGCTAGTGAGATAATACATAGCCACCCCTTGTTAAGAAAAAAGACTGCAACTTAGATTGTACTAAGCTGTGTTTCAAATTTTAAATCAAGAAACAAAACAAAAAATTCTTGCCGTATCAAGCAAATATCCAACATATAGTCATATACTAATTAAAGTTTTGATGCCTAGTTGTAAAATAATTCATCTTTCTACATATCCCTTATTTTGCAATAATTTCGTTCTGAACTAACACGGTGCATTCTCTTCAATTTATTCAAATTAAATGACAGCACAATGATGGCATGAAACCAGATGCAACCACCTCCAGAACAGATAAACTTTGTCCAACTATAAAAGCAGCAACACAAACATATGCTAAAAAAAAAAACTACAAAACCAGTATTGCAAATCAACATAAAGTAATTTATGCTATTTAGCTAAGAATCAGGTCCCTTATCTTTAAAAGTTAAAACTCAAATCTTTTCTAAGAAAAATTCACTTGAGGAAACCACCTACTAAGCAGTAACCACTGTATCACAACCTATTGTTTTTCTTTTTCTTTTTCCTTTGAAAAAGAAGTAGCCACAAGACTTGATACAATGATACCTATTCCCATTACTAGATAATAAAAACGCTAGGCAAACCTAATAATAACAATAACAAAAAAACAATCTAGCCCGAAGAGATATATTTTTACAAACCCTAGACGAACCATTAATGCCAATACCAAATCTAGATAACAAAAAAAATTGGAAAAATAATCTATACCTGAAGGTCGTGTTGTTTAATGTAGGCCCATACAAGCTTAAGCGCCTGAGTGCGAGATATCTCAGGCACCCCCACGATTACTTGGAGTTCAGGTGTTATCGGTGTTGGTTTCATTATCCCTCTCGGCTGCCTCGGCGCTGGTGTATCCTTAGCTGAGACAGCAGCTCGTACGGATAGGAGAGACAACTGGCAGCGGCGGATTGGGAAGCGGATTGAGGTAGAAGAGATGGTGACGGAAGGAGGAGGAGGAGGAGGAGAAGGAGAGAAGGGGGAGGAGAGGCAGAGGCAGAGCGGAGATAGAGCCGCCATTGGATTTGGGTTTTTGCTTTGGCAAATGGATGAGAAATAAGAATGGACACAACCCTTCGGTACAGTAGAGTAGGGGTAAATATTTTAACAGAGCGGTTTTAGCTCCATGCAGCGCATTATCGATATGCAGCGATGTTTTAGTTCTATTGTCCGTGCGCTGTATGACGCCAATACTGATCTGTTAAAATAAATGACAATTCACACAACCCTTCAGTACAGTAGAGTAGGGGTTAAATATTTTAACAGAGTGGATTTGGCTCCATACAGCGCATTATCTATATGTAGCGATGTTTTAATTCTATTGTCCGTGCGCTGTATGACGCTAATACAGATCTGTTAAAATCATTACCCTACAGTAGGCTTCGGGTTTTCTCACTAGTGTCCGACCATTTTTAAATTCAAATGACCGAATTATCCTTGGCTGTTTAGCTTCTCGGCTTTTTTCTGAAAAATGGATCTAGTAAATCTACTTTTTCGTTTTTTAATAACAAAAATCATAAAATTTATATATCAAAATAAAATGTTTAGATATAATTGATTTTATTTTCTCTACATCCATACAAAAAAAATATCACTTAATTATGAGGTCCAAAATTTTCAGATCAAGTGATTTTCTACTCATCTAAAAAACAGTAAAAAGATCTATTCATATTGAACAGTTCGAATCGATAATAGAACATTCAAACCAAAAATTTGAGTACATAACTCGAGCCAATATACGCTATGCAAAGTAACATAACCTCATTCATCTCATTAACTACAGCTTGAAATTTATCACTAAGTTATTAGCCTTATTGATAATTCTCAACTAATCTCGTAAAAGATTAACTTATAACTGATAATATTGCATGTGCCATGCAATTTTGCATAAAATCAAGATAGAAAACTCAAGAGAGTTCTTTTCAAACTTGATTTCGAGAAAGCATTTGATAGAGTTAATTAGAATTTCTTGATTGAAACACTTCATGGAAGGGGATTTGTGGTAACATTTGAAACATGGATTAAAATGATACTTGAAGGTAGTTGAAACATGCATTAATTTTAATGAAGAGCTAGGAGAATATTTCAAGTGTAGGAGGCTTCGACAAGGAGTCCACTTTTTCCCTTTCTTTCTTTTTGATTTAGAAATAGTTTAAATTTTGCTCTAAAAGAGTACCATATGTACTATGTATAGCACGATTTGATCTGTAATACGGATCAATATTTTCATTTTCAAAATTTTAACGATCGATCCGAACTATTTAACATAATTTTCATATAAAAATGTACTTGCATACCGAATTTTATATATTTTTTTATTTTTTTACAATTTTCTAAGATAGGTAGAAAATCAATGTTTTTGGATGATCCAGAATTTTCATATAAAGTAAAAAATATAAAATCCGGTTTGCAAGTACATATTCATACGGAGATCATGTTGAACGGTTTTGATCAACCATTAGAATTTTGAAAACAAAACAAAAATATTAATCTATACTACTGACCAACCGTGATATACATGGTAGCATAGACTCACTCTAAATAAAATATTACAATTCAATCTACTACCTTTATATCAGAATAGGTAACTTCCCTGATTTAGATCCAGTACTTAATGTGTATTTTGCAGATGATATATCTGACAATGTTTTGGGATGCAAAGTTTCTAGTTTACCTACCACTTAGACCTTCCTCTCCACAACAAAACTTGCAGCTAATTGGAGTAGCCACAACAGATCCAGTGGTTAACTAAAATGCTTTTAAAACTTTAGTGAAATAATCTCTTTTAATTCGAGTAGTTCCTACTTGAGCAACAATCTCTCTTTTTTAAATAAAGCTTTTAAAAGAAGTTGACAATTCTCCCAACTAAAATGCTTTTAAAATGGTTTTATTACAAACGAGACAGCAAACATTATTACAAACATTTAAATAATTCTTTTTATGTTTTCAGTTTTACAAATGACACCCAAAAGAGACAAACAACAATAGAAAACAATGACAAACGTCAAAGTTTGCTTAACAACGTCAAAGTTTGCTTAACAACGCGTTTCAGATTCCATTTCCTGCTCATTCTTAAAATCTTCCGCGATGATCTATTTCAAAACAGACATTTAAAATGGTATGATAAGAGTTTGAGGGAAGTTCATATGTTCTTTCTTGTTCATTCTTATTTATTTCTATCTTCTTCTTTTTCTACTTGAAGAAAAGGATTGAATCATTATGAATAAGAAGCATTATTTACACCATACTAGACCCAAACCATTTAGCTGCCAGTCAGATATTAATATTAGGTGGAATTTCATGTATACTCCTCAAGAACTTTGAAATTACATATTTACCCTTCTAAACTTCAAAAACTCACAAATTTACCCATTTTATTGTCTTTTCTATTAAAACCCACTTAAAGTTCATAAATACTCATTTTAACCTTTATTTAAAAATAAAAAATATATATAGCTTATTTAAGAAAAATGTCAGTATTCTATTTAGTCGGTTTTCAAGGAAAAATGGTTAATTTGTCTACTTCTAACGTATATACAATGAAATTTACATATACGCTTGTGTATGCGTCAAACTCCGCCTGTGTAATTTCTGTAGTTTCTACACAGCTGTCCCAAGCCAGAAAAAAGGAGGGTCGTGATAGATGTGGCGAGCCAATGTAAAATACAGCCTCTTTATGAAAATGAAATTCGATTGATTTTCATTTCTAGCCTACCCCAACTTGTTTGGGAGCAAAGGCTTTGTTGTTGCTGCTGCTTGTGTATGCACCAAGAGTAGAGAAATGAGTCATTTGCCCTCAGAAACTGACCAATTAGAACACTCACATTTTTCTTAAATAGGCTATTTAATAATGGGTAAAATGGGTACTTTATAAATTTAAACTGAGTTTTGATAGAAAAGGTAATAAAATGGGTAAATTTACGAGTTTTTGAAATTTAGAAGGCTAAATATGATATTATGATCTTTAGAGGGGAGTAATACGTAATTTCAAAGTTTTTGACAGGTATACATGAAATTCCCCCATAATAATTAAAGACCCGTACAAGGTGTTACTTTGGAGGTTAGTAATAAAAGCAAAACAAAACATAATGTACTTCATTAGTCGAAGAGCACTCACCTGGACGTATTGGAAAGTATCAACTACAAATAGATTACACATCCTTCCTTGACACCTGGAATTGACAAAATTAAACATAAAGAAAACATCTCTCAAAAGTATACAACAACAACAACAACAAAAAGTATATATTTGTAGCACTAGAAAAATAACACACCTGAAAAAAAAAGGAAAATACATCAGTTATCGAAGGAGCTGAGAGCAGCCACAACAGATCCAGTGGTGTTGAACACCGTGGAGACATCTGCATGGTCCTTCCAAGAGCGGTTAATCTTCATAGAAGGGTACATCCATTGCTTCACCGCTTCTATAAAGGTTTCTGGGTTGGGGGAAAGGATGGCCTCCCAATCGACCTGGACACCTGGTGGAATGCTCGTGGTCACCTCCATGTTTGCCGCAAGAAGTAGACCCAGCATGACTGTGTATCCCACCACAGCAGATCCCCTTGAGAGAGGCATAAAGTTGTACCTGTATAATTGGGTCAAATATTTGAAATGAAAATAAAAATATATAGGCCCTCAAAGGATGTCATTATTTAAAAATAACACTCCCATTTGATTCTCAAGAATGTATATAATTACCAATAATAAGTCATACGAAGTATTGCATCTTTGACGTTGTTAAGCAAACTTAGATTGTGTGAACCAAAAAGATCACCACTATATGCTTCACAAAGGGCCTGTATGCAAAAAAGAAGAACATCGATCAAAAGATAAATAGCTAGTGTTACTTGCTTGTGTATCTATAGTAACATGAGTGTGTGCGCACAGAGCGGGGGGAGGAGGACGGGGGAGGGAGGGAGGGAGGGAGAGAGAGAGAGAGAGAACCTCCCAGCTAAAGGCCATTTCTTCATCATATTCTTCCCATCTGGATGGTGTACAAGGCGTTCTGATTGCAAAGTCAAATCCTATCTTATCCCTGCATGTGCATGTGTCCCATTCATAAAATATGAAAGAAAAACACCAGAAATGAATGAAATAAACTAGTATGCAAAGAAAGCCCTTTACGTTATCTGAGTGGTAATTCTTGTGCCTTCAAGCTTATTCCTACAACAAAAGAGAGCAGCAAATTCATTAAACCTGCAATCCCCAAGCACAAAAGTTATTACGGAGCATGTACTTGTTTGGTGCTCTTACCCTTCATATGCTGTGCTATCACATGTAGTGCTGACCCAAAAGTTCTCCCCAACCAACTTATAGAGGTCAGAGCAGGATGAAGCTATTTTAACCTGCAAGTTTCAGACGAGAATATTTTCCCATTTTTTAGTAAGATGAGAATATTTTCAGATTATAAGATTTGAAAACTAAAATCCTTTGCAAAGCTTCAACAAAAATATATTATAGTATACAGCACAGAGAGCTTGCCTTATCTAACTTTCCAGAGAGATCAACTAAACGATCCTCTGCATTGGTTACATACTTAGAGTTGAGAATGATAGTCTTTGCATGGTCCAGCATCCTATTGGTTTGCACAAGAAGGCAGCACATTAATTTTAGTAGATATTCAAGTGAAAAGGAGGGTGGGAGGAAGGACGAAAGTAAAGGACTATACACGAGTGTACCTTTGGTAGTTGGGATAGTAACGCACCACTTTTGCTTGTCCAAGGAGCATCGGTGTGTGGGACCCAAAACCAGAATTGAACTCCTCACTGCAAATGTAGAAAACATGCTTCAATTTTGGCAATTAACTTAAAAAGACAAAAGCAGAGAATAAACACTAGAACTAATATCCTGTGGCACTTGGAGAGTAAAAGCATGTAATGAAAATTTAAACACAACACTGATCTGGAAATGAAGAATAGTTATTTGGGGGCAATCAGTGACAATTCCAATGCATACATTTTCTTTTGGGTAATTCCAAATACCTTGCTTAAAGACTTACAATACTGAAATGTTTACCTTAGCTTGTTAATCCAAACAACAGGGTCACATGGTTCAGAGATCTGTCTCCACCTGACTGCAACGGAATAAATATCCTTCCAAGGGAGTGAATGCACTGCAACCCCTCTCTCTTCAACAGAACTGTAGATAGTTGTACCAGATGGCCCGCTTGTGCTACAACCTGACCCACCCCGGTTCTGGCTTGATAGCCCCAGCTTTTCCTTCTTCTTTACTGGTTTCCCATTCTTTTTTGCATTCTTCAAAACACGCCAATGCTTTGACACCTTCTGTGCAATTTCTATTGCAGCTAGCCCCACCATGCGATACTGCAGCATATATAAATAAACATTATGAAATTTTTAAAGACTATGGTACAACTAGCTTTCTTCCTTTTTGAATACTGAAATTATTATTTTACAAGGAAAATCGGTGCTAAAAAGTGACAAAAAACTAGTCTTACAAATTGAAGTTTGAATTAAGGAATAAAATAATGCCTTTAAAAGTCAATATTATAGTCAATATTATAGTGATAATATGTTAAACTGGCGAGCTTATCAACATTTGTAATAAGCACATGTTTTAAAAGGATTACTGCTTGGCAGCCTAATCTCCATAGATATGTTCTCAATATAGGACCTAAAAAGATGCTAAAAAGAACTTGAGAAATGGTAATACAGATACTGACAAAAAAGGAAATTAGCAGGTACTCAATGAAAAAGTTTTGCCACCTGACGTCTATTTTGCAAGAAACCAGGACAACAGTACTGAATCTTCTTTCCAATGTGATCAGCAGTTTGAAGAAGGGAAATCTGATGCTTTGTGAATTTGAACTCTTGCTTGTTAAGCCTGCCTGCTTTCAAAGAGATACGCAAAGGGGGCTGCCTGTACACCTTCTCGCATACATTTTTTGGATGTAGCCTTTTACACCAGTATTCCTGTTATTAAATTTGTTAGGCATGTAATTATTAAAGATAACAGAGATCTTAACTCAAAACAGCAACATATATTAAATGAATTATAAAAAGTAAGTGTGCAAAAGAAGTAAAGGTTCAAGAACTGTCAAACAACTACAAACTCGATGATCTCGATCTATACTCAACATTCCAAGAAAGAAAACAAGTGTCCATATTATAGCTCCATTTGTAAGGAATCATCCATGAGCAGCTATTATTACAGATAATAAAAATAAAAGTAAGAATAAAACACATGAGATAGGTACCTTGAAAAGAGGATCGATATCATCATCAATATTGAACTGAGAGAACTCGATATTAACTTTTGATGCTGTGTAAAGAGCAATTTCTTTCTGCACAAGAATTTAAGCCCAAAAAAAAAAAATGACATCAATCTAAATAGACACACTGAACTTAGAATGGATAATATTGAATAGGTATTCTTATGTCTGTAATTCATTTGTTCACACCTGGTAGAATGCCAAGCACTGCAAAACAAATTTATCTACAGAATCAAGCTCCAGATCTAGAACTGCATCATAGTCCTTGGCCTGAATAGAAATGAAAAATTATAGAAATGAAAATACAGAACATAATAATTTACAAGAATTCACAAGCAAACATAAGTATACCGCAGATTTGTACTCTCCAATTGCATGATAGCATGAAGCGCGCAGGTACAAGCATTCAACATTCGAACCTTCTATTGTCAAAGCCAATGACAGATCTTTAATTGCAGTTCTGCTTGTTAAAAAAAAATTCACAATAGAGGACATCTTAGTCACCACTAAGAAGACTTTGGATAAAATAAAGAAAACATAATGGTGTGGTCAAAACAAAGCTGCAATAATTATCCAAAAAGAAAAATTAAATAACCTATGTTGCCCCATTCCATGGTAGAGTAGGCCCCGCAAGTGATATGCCTTAGGAAACCTATGCAATAATAATATTTGAACAAAGTAGGAATAAATTATTTTTCTTCAAAAAAAGAAATCAGACGCATGGTGAAAATTAATAATTAGAAGTCAAAAAAATAAATGCATACTATTCTCATGGCTCACCTTCCATCAATAACTAGAACTTTATCAAGGTACTGCAATGCTTTTTCCGAATTTGCCAAATCAAGGTAAAGCTGCAAGATAAAATAAGTTAAGAAAATGCTTATATTTCTGCACAAGTTACAAGTGCGCTGCCACAAAACATATTGCAGACAAAAACATAATAAATACTTGTATTTTATGAACGAAAAAAATGATTAGCATGATAGAGAGAAGATTTTATTCTCTAGGCATCAAAGTACAAAAAAATAATCAGAATGTAAACATATTAAAAAGAATTATGTATAAGATGTAATGAGGTAATAACCTGGGCAAGGTGGGCCCAGCTGTCAAGAAAATTTTGGTCCAACTTTATTGCAAGGAGATGTTCTGTTTCTGCCCTTTGGTGCTCTCCTATTGCTGCTAATGATAGACCCTGCATTTGAGAAACTTGTCAATATGCCTGTAGAATAAACTCATAGCATCACATGATAAATAAATTGACTAGATACATTATCCGAAAAGAGCAGAGGAGGAAAGATATCAGCGCCATATCCAAAGTAACATAATGGTTTCATTTATGCAGTTCTTAAAAACGAGTCATGTGTAGGAAAGGTTTGTTAATTGATTCTTCTGGCTTGTTCTGCGCTAAATTGGCCCTAGGAGGGCACCATTTTTTTTTTTTTTTGGATTAATAGTGGTTAATTAATTCTTCTGGCTTGTTCTGCGCTAAAATATCCTTTAAAATTCTCAGTCCTAGAGACCTAAAAATCCCAACACAAGGACCTGCTGTAATAACAGTCTTCTGAATATTTTTTTGGCAACCAAAATTCTAAGAAATCCTTTACGAAGAAGAAAGAAACCTCTATACCATATATATTGGAGCTTACCAAGTAGGTGTGGGCTGAGCTGTTTTTTTTATCACGCTTAACACATGAAGTGAGGTCTTCCACCGCAGAGTTGTAGTCCTTGAATTTGAAATTCACAATCCCTACAAAAAGTTTCCCAATGCTGCTTAGAATTAAGTTATATATAAACAAACTTTTCACTGTATGCATAGGAAAAATAGATCCATATACCAACCCCTCTCATGCAAAACATCTGGAGAATTTGGCTCGTATTGAAGTGCTTTTGATAAGTCCTCAATAGCCTGAAAAGGTAACATAAAGCCAATTGATAAAGATGTTCTCCCAGAGGAGTCGGAATTTTTTATGTTAATACATTCTTACACAATTATACTGCATACATTCTCCAGATACGTTATTGCAAAATCTTGTACTACATTTCAACAAAATCAAAATAAAGCACAAAAACCAGAAAAAACTAATTTAAAAATTAGAACAACATACCACACTGAACTCTCCAAGGGCAGCCCGGGCCTGACCCCGCCGCTTCCATGCCTCTGCAGCAGCTGGGTTTGATTGAATAGCCTATAACAAAACCAGACAATATTTATATATTATGAAATACAAAAGAAGCTTAAAGGAAAGGAATTCTCTATAAAACAATTGAACATATTTACTTTAGTAAAATCAGCAATAGCAGCATCCAGCTCTCTTTGGAAGGCATAAGCTGTACCTCTTCCTATAAGTGCCTCTGGATATGTAGGGGTCTCCCGCAATATCTGTGCATGTTATCCAAATTACATATGGAGTTATTCACTGCAAGAAAAGGTTTCATTTGAGAAAGAAGCTCAGTTCGCTACAAACCTGGTCAAAAATGGATATGGCTTGGTTATAGTTTCCTTCATTCACCTGCAAAATTACCATAGGTTATATTAATATGTCATCATATCTTGTGACTCACAACATTCACAGAAACCTTAACATTGCAATATATAAAATTCAATAAGAAAACAATTATTACAAAAAAAGAAAATAATACAATGCTATAGTATGCTATTTTTCAAAACATACATGCCATTATATTTCTGAAGGAAACAAATGTGAACAAAGAAGCTAATAATAAATCAAATTATAATTGTACCTGTGCAATGCCTCTTGAGAGCCTAAGATCCAAGCTAATGGACTTGGTCTTTGACGAGTAATTAGTAACAAACACCTTTCTATCCAACTTTATCTCTCCACCACTAGGGGTCTTCAAGAAGTCCACCATCTTTTTGTTATTAGAGAGAGAAAGAGAAAGCTCTTTCTTTTCTCTAGTTTCACATTTTTGCTCTTTCTTTTCTCCAGTTTCACATTTTTCCCTAATCCCTCCATTTGCTTCCATTGTCTTGCTATCTGTAGGGGAAGTGGGCCCACCACTACCTGACGAATCAATAGTACGATCTTCACATAAAATAGTCTTGGTGTTGACCACCCGATCTTCTGAGATCACGACCTTTGTGTCGCATGGTGGGGTTTCAACTGAAGTGTCCTCAGTGATAGTGCATTGGTGCTGCTGAGATAGTTTTGCACTGGAGAGCAACTCTTCCAGTTCTAGTAGTTGTTTGAGATCAGTTGACTCGTTAATAGCAATTTCATAGCCTCTCTCCCAAATAAGCAATGCTTCCTCTTTTCTTCCCAGAGCAGATAAAGCATTACCTGATTATACATCAATTACTCTTTACATTATTACATACTATGTAGGTACCAGAATAGTAGTATATGCCAGTATCAAATGATGTCAACCGTCTTAATTCTGAACCTAAATTTAACCCTGATACAAACATAACTCCTCAGTTGAACAGAATCACAGTGAATAAGTAGTACAAATCAGTTTGAGACCAAGTTGGTACCAACAAGTATAGGTCTGGCACAAGATCATACAGTTTCTTGAACCCAACAGATGGGCCGTCCTTTTCATACAAACAATTTGTTATTAAAATCCAGTTTAGCACCAAAAACCAAATATTATTGAATTGGATTTTGACTAGCCAAAGTATTTGATCAAAGATGGAATAGATGGATCAACACGAATGTCAACAAAACCTCTATGAAAGCCCCACTGTATTCAAGTAATTTACAAATTTGAACTCAAGCCAAACTAACCTTTGAGTATGTAAGCTTGAAGAAGATTCGAATCGAGTTGGAGTGCCTTATCACAGTCTTTTACCACATGCTTGTGAAGCTCCAGTTGACTATAACACAAAGCTCGGTTGCTACAATACAACAATTGATTAGGTCAACATCCTAATGTGCTATATACAAAATAAACCTAGAAATCTCTAAATGGAAAAGAAAAACAGTAAATTCGAGTGAGATCAGATCCGAACCATATATCTTGAATCGAGGAAGACTTGGATAGGAGTTTGTCTAGAATTCTAATGGCTTTGGACCAATTGCGTGAGCTACAGAGCTTCGCAAGCTCAGCTCTCTCACTTGCCATGACTTCTGAGAGAGAGCTCAAGCAAATGGAAATGGAATGACCGAAGAAGAGCAGATCGCGCGCCAAGTTTAATTGGAAAGAAAGAGCACGAGAGATTGCGCGTGGAGAAGAGAAGAGAAAGGGAGAGGAGCGGAGAGGAGAGGAGAGAGGAACGAGAGGTGGAGGGGGGGATTTGGGCCTTCCGGGTTTTTTCTCTATTAGCGCTTTTTCATGAGTCAGGTTCCCCCAGGTACCTGAGGTACAATTTAGAAAAATAGACGGTCTATATATGCTTTGAGATTCGTTCTATCTGAAAAGAACGGTCCAGATTTATAACTTGCACCTCAGGTACCTGGTGTGATACGTATTCCTTTTTCATGAGTTCGCGTCCCCAGGTACCTGAGGTAAATTTAGAAAAATAGACGGTCTAGATATGCATTAAGATCGGTGCCACATGAAAAGAACGGTTGAGATTTATAACTTGTACCTCAGGTACCTGGGGTGTTACGATTTAATTACTATTTCTAACGCAGTGATAACAAAACGGGTAAGGACTTTAACACAGATGTTTTACCTTGATGCAGCGCAAAAACCATATGTTGTTCAGTTTTGATTCTATAGTATGTGCGCTGTATGAAGTCAAAACTACTCTGTTAAAATCTTTACCCTAAAAAACCAGTAGAAATACCGCGTCGTTGGCCTCCGTGATTATTGTAAAGTGCGAAATCTATATGCCTCAGCAACAAATTAAAACTGTTCAAATAGATTACTATCGGTTATCGACTTATCAGTTATTATGGATTTTCATATAAAATTTATAAATTAAAGTTGGGGGAATTTCACGTATACCCCTCAAAAACTTCAAAATTATGTATTTCCCCCTCTAAAGTTTAAAATTACGTATTTCCCCCTCCAAACTTCAAAAACTTACAAATTTATCCATTTTATTGTATTTTATATTAAAACTCATTCTAAAATCTTAAAATACCCATTTTGCCCTTTATTAAAAACATATAAAGCCCATCAAACTCAAATTTAAATCTAAAGGGTTCCTCTACCGTTTGATCTGTGTGCATCGCATTAAGATCTGTGCATAGTGCTTCAATTTCGTGTTGATTTAGCATGCACGGATCTTCAAGCAATATTGATTGGTGCGCATCGCATTAAGATCTGTGCACGTCACATCAATATACGTGCGTGTTCACATCAAGATTCGTGCTGATCTTGCGCACGCATATTTAAAAGTAGTTTGGAAGGTAGAAAAATTGTTCAGATTCAATTTTGAGTTTGATGGGCTTTATATGCTTTTAATAAAAGGGTAAACTGGATATTTTATAAATTTAGAATGAGTTTTAATATAAAAAAAAATAAAATTGGTAAATTTGTGAGTATTTGAAGTTTAGAGAGGGAAATATGTAATTTCAAACTTTAGGGGGGATATGTATTTTTGAAGTTTTTGAGGGGTATACGTGAAATTCCCCATTAAAGTTAAAGTGGTCAAAGAATAATATTAAAAAATATATTAATATTAATTTTAAAAAATTATGTTTGATTTCATACGAAGTGAATTCAAAAATTCATAAATTTTGTATATAAATGCATTACGAGATGTTAGTGACACCTCTTTAATTGTCCATCTCACCTCACTCTAACCGAACAGGAGTTTCCGTCTAATAGGTCTAGTCACCGCTCTGTGTTCCATCTCGACTCTCCAGATTAAAATGGAGGTATTGTGAATTCACTCCACCCGTAGTCCTGTAATCTCTATTATATCTACATATAAATAAGATAGGTGTTTATAGTTGATGGTGATAATCAGGGGCGGACCCAGGATTTTTGTCAGGGCGGGACAATAATCGGATGCAAATAGCTTATCGGGTTCAAACCCAATTGCTTATCGGGTACAATTCAACATAACAAAAAAAAAATTACCAATCAATATAATAAAAATCCTAAATTACTTGAAAAAAATCAACAATTCAACATTTATAGGAAATTTGAAATCAACATTTTGGTTCAACTTGGCAGCCTTTGCCTTTGAATTAAAAAAAAAAAATAAAAAAATAAAAACATTTTGGTTCAACTAATTTTCGCTATTTGGGATCAGCGCCTATTTGGGCTCCGCTAATTTGTTTCGCTCAGAGTTTATATGGGCTCCGTTCTGTCTATTAGAATTCCAAAATGGACTACAGGGGGGCAATTTGAATTCCAGGGAGGGGCAGAGGTCCGAAAAGCAGATTTTTAGCACTATTTTTGAAAATCCAGTGGGGGGCAGCTGACCCCCCCTGTGCTACAGTAGATCCACCCCTGGTGATAATGATGATACACTGATGTTATCTCCTTCTCACCTTTTTCTCCACCCTCCTTCGTTCTTCCTATCTTTTTCCTCTTCTTATTCTTCCTATTGACCTTTCCTGTCTTATCGTGTTTCAATTTTATTAAATCATGCACATATCTAATCTAACAACAAAGACTCTCCTGGATCCCGACTCATCTTAGCACAAGCACGAATCTTAGCACAAATCTAACCCGGCTCACTACTTATTAATCTTAACACAAGCACAGAAAACTATACAGACTCACTATCTACCAATTTGAACACGACGACCGAAGGCTCACCTTTTTTTTAATCAAAGCACGATTCTGTTTTTCTGTTTTCTCTTGTGTAGTTTTATAAAAGAGATTCCAGTTGTAATATTTTATGTATTGGTACAGCTGCTATATGTATGCTTATATACTAGTACAAATTAATGAATGTAATCGGATTTTGTCCTCATTAATACAAATATGTACGGATTGTTAAACACCCCCCCCCCCCCCCAAAAAAAAAAAAAAAAATTTGTTGATTCAGTTGGGCTGTTATGACGCGCTCTAAATGGAAACCAGGAAAGAGGTAAACAAAAACATTGGAAGTAGATATGGATTGTGCACTAAATATCGTAGATTATGTTAACAGTCTGGAATTGCTGCTGTGTGAAGCAAAGCATTTTATTATGGGACAAGTGATTCGCTGAACCGGGTTGTCAGGAAATTTCTCTCCTCTCCTGATCCACTGAGATTCTGATAACAAAATTTGTAAATTGGGTATGAAATGTAATTAGGGCTGCAAACGAATCGAACCAAATCAAACTTATTCCAGTTTGAATTTGAGTTTGAATAAGATTTGAACTGAACTGGTTTGGTCTGTTTAAGAACGAATTTCAATCGAACGAATTAATTGTGATTTTTTTTTCGAATCGGATTGAAGTTAATCGAATCACGAACTACAGATTTTTTTTGGCAGCCACCAATAGTTTATGCATTAGTTTTCTTCACGTGGAACAAAATTCATGAAGTTTCCTTTTACCTTTTATCTTTCACGAATTCACACTGATGAATTATGAGCCAGTCCACAATTCTCTTACCTTTTACACTACTGGATTAATTAAAATCACGGCATTGATCTAGTCAAATGGAACTTATTTCCATTGTTAATTTGTTACTCTGTTGAAGCAATTTTCTATTATAAGTTAACATTATATTAACAATTTTGAGCTCTGATATAAGTTTGGTTCCTGCATTATTAAATATTGATGATTGAAGTCATTAGTTGCATTATTTGAGATTTAAATTTAAATAGTTCACAAACCAATTTCGAACGAACTATGCAACGAGGTGATATTGAATTGGGGATGACCAAGTTAATTGAAGAAGATGATGGGTCGGGCAGCAGGGTCAAGAAGTCAGGGCAGGCGAATTTAGAAAGAGGCAACACTGACAGTAGGTCCCAGCTATTCAGAGAAGGAGCTGTTGTGTTGGACTTCATTAAACATGACAGTTGGGTCCCGCTCAAACAAATACATAGAGGTACTGGAGAGAAGACAGGAGAAGAGGAATAAGCAAACAATTCATCGACACTTTCAGAGTTTGTTAGTAGTCTGTTATGCCAGATTGGCGCTTATCGCTGACATGGCAACAGTAAATTGATTTTGCATTTCCTGTACCTGTTTAGATTACTTTTCTTTACATTTTGCATCGCCTATATAAGGCAAAGACTACTGTGGAGTTGGTTTACGAATTTTGATAATGAATTAGGCGAATTGCTTTGAGCATTCGTACGTTGGTTGCTTGTCAGCACCTTCGTTTTATCCCAAATTACTTATTCTCTTTACTCAAGTTCATTTCTTTCTGTTATATTCTGCAATTGCGATCTAAGCTCGTTGCAGTTGTGGTATCAGAGCCTCCGATTCACATCTGGGAAGCTAGTTCTTAGTTGCGATGCCGCCAAAGAAGGTTGTTGATCAGTCTGACGATGGGGCACTGGATCTGATAGCACTCAACGACAGGCTCAATCAAATAGTTCGAGATTCTCAATCCACATCTCAGACACGAGACGATCATGTTATTGCTCTTGAACACCGTTTCCAAGGTGCAGAGGCAGGTATTGCTGAACTGAGAGGCCAATCGGACATGCTGAGAGAGTCCGTCAACGGCCTTCAGACGCTGCTACGTGACATCGCGGCTCGTTTGCCCGAGAGGCAAGTTGAAGTGGGGCAAGGCAGTCACACAGCTCGATCTAACCACTCTTTGGGAGGAGGAGATGATGTCAGACAACCACCACATGGCCACGATTTTTTCTTTACTGGTGAGAACAGACAAGGTAATACGTATCATGATCAGTACAACCAACGAGTGTTCATGCCAAGGGTAGATATGCCGGTTTTTGATGGTAATAAAGCTGCTAGTTGGTTAGAACGTTGTAAGCTTTATTTTGAGGTAAATCAAACTCCTGAGCACTATAAAACCAGATTGGCATCATTGAGCTTTACTGGTGATGCTGAAGAATGGTATGAGTGTTATCGGGAAGAGAATCCGAATCCATCCTGGCCAGTTTTAGTAGATGCAGTATTTGAGAGATTTAAATTGCGCAACAACGTCAACCCAGTGATTCAATTCAAGATGGTAAAACAGGAGAGTACCGTTGATGAGTATGTCAGGGAATTTCAAAGGGCTAAAGCTCGGTTATTGGCTGAAACTGGTATCAAGCATGAGTATTTTTTTGTGTGGAGTTTTGTGTGTGGACTGAAGGAAGAAATTCAAAACTCTATCCATCTGTTCAAACCTCAAAACCTCAATGAAGCTTTTAATTTGGCATTAGAAATTGAGGTCGCAATTGGACCTAGTGACAAGAAGCCTACATTTCTTAGACCCCAATCCACTCCCAGCCATAGAATTCCTCCCATACCTAACCATAAAAATACCATGACCAAACCATCTGATGGAGGGTATAAAAGGCATTTTGAACAAGTCAACAACACAAAACCATTCATACCAAACAAACCACACTCAAATCTAACCATAGATCAAAAGAGAGCCCTTGGGTTGTGTTTTAGGTGCAATGAAAAATGGAGTCAAGGTCACAGATGTAACAAGGGGTTACACACCATGGAAGGGGAAGAAGAAGTAGATCTAGATGCACAGTATCAGTTGGAGATATCTGATCAAGGAGAGGGAGTTGAGAAGAACTTAGAAGGAGAGGAAGAAGAAGTTATCATAGGTACTTTGAGTGGTAAAGGAAGTACCAGTAAAACATTACAGTACAAGGCCAAAATTGCAAATATCTCAATCTGTTTATTAGTGGATACTGGGGCATCTCACTCTTTCATTAATCCCTCATTGGCTCAAACCTTGAATTTGAATACAGCAGCTGCAACCACCTTGAAAGTCAGAAGTGCAGGAGGAGAAAAATTGACTTCCAAAAAAATATGCAGAGATGTTCAATTCAGCATACAAGGTTACCAATTTGAAGCTGATCTTAGAGTGATGGAAGTACTGGGGTATGATATAGTGTTGGGGATTGATTGGATAGCTGAAATGGATAAGATTGAGCTGATTCTAAAGAAGGGATTGGTAGTAGTAGAAAACAAGGGCAAAAGGGTCAATTTATTATCTGATAAGGTAGAGGCTGAAGTCCAAGTATTGGAAGGGACAATTAATGTGATGAGGGAAGTGAAAAAAGGTAATCAAGTGTACCTTGCACAAATATTCCAATTGGAGGAAGGAAGTGAGAAGAGCTGTGCAGTTGTAGACCCCACATTGGCAACAGTACTTGATCAGTTCCAAGATGTGTTTGCAGAACCTATAAACTTACCACCACATAGAGCTGTTGACCATCAAATCATCCTCAAAGCTGGTTCTCAACCCATAAACATCAGACCATACAGATTCTCTCACCACCAGAAAAATGAAATTGAAACGATCATCAGAGAGTTGTTACACCAATCCTTTATTCAGCCAAGTATCAGTCCCTATTCTGCTCCGGTATTGCTGGTAAAAAAGAAAGACTCCACTTGGAGGTTGTGCATTGATTATAGAAAATTAAATGATGAAACAGTGAAAAATAAATTCCCAATTCCCCTCATTGATGACCTACTAGATGAATTGCATGATGCTCACTTCTTCTCAAAACTTGACCTTAGAGCCGGTTACCACCAAATCCGAATGGCTGAAGAAGACATCCCAAAAACCGCTTTCCAAACCCATGAAGGCCTCTATGAGTTCAAGGTCATGCCTTTTGGCTTGACCAATGCCCCTGCCACATTTCAAGCTCTAATGAACAACACATTCAAGCCTTTTTTGAGAAAATTTGTTTTGGTTTTTTTTGATGACATATTGATTTATAGCAAGGACTTAGAATCTCATGTGTTACATCTCCAGGCTGTTTTGCAAAAATTACAAGAAAATCAATTATTTTGCAAAAAGTCAAAGTGTGAGTTTGGGGTTCACAAAATAGAGTATTTGGGTCATATAATCTCAAAAGAAGGGGTAGCCACTGATCCTAGGAAAATTAAGGCAATGGTCGATTGGCCAGTGCCAAAATCAGTCAAAGGACTAAGGGGTTTTTTGGGGTTAACGGGGTACTATAGGAAATTCATTAAAGGATATGGAGTAATCTCTAAGGTTTTGACTGATCTGTTGAAAAAGAATTGTTTCAGATGGAGTGAAGCAGCACAACAAGCTTTTGAGCATTTAAAGAAGGCCATGGTTACATCCCCAGTCCTCAAGTTGCCTGATTTCCAACAGCCTTTTGTGGTCGAAACAGATGCCAGTCAAGATGGTATAGGTGCAGTTCTCATGCAAGGAAGAAGACCAATAGCATTCATGAGTAAAAAGTTAGGTGTGAAGAATCAGGCCCTTTCCACCTACGAAAAAGAACTGATGGCATTGTTTACTGCAGTCACCAAATGGAAACATTACCTTCTTGGAAGTGAGTTCATTATAAAGACTGACCAGATTAGTTTGAAATACCTGTTAGAGCAGAGAATTAATACACCCATGCAGCACAAAGGATTGAGTAAATTGCTAGGGCTGAACTATAGAATTGAGTATAAGAAGGGAGTTGAGAACAAGGCAGCTGACGCTCTCTCCAGGCAGGAAGGGAAAAATGGGGAAAATGGTGTTGAAACAAAGGAAAGAGGTGTAGAAGGAGGTACTGAGACAATTAGTGTGGAGCAATCAGACAAGAGAAAAAAAGAAGCTGAGATTAAGGTGGTCAGTGAACTGGTACCTAAATGGGTGCAAGAGGTGAAGAACAGTTATGAAAATGATAGCTGGATTGAGGGTTTACAAAAGAAGCTAAAAGATGGAAGTGCTCAGCTCATACCACACCATTTAACTGAGTTTCAAGGAATAATTAGATACAAGGGTAGAATTTGTGTGGGAAATCAAGGTGAATGGAGGCAAAAGATTTTGAGAGAATTGCATGACTCTTGTTTAGGGGGACATTCTGGCATTACCGCCACCTATCAAAGGATCAAGAGACATTTTTTCTGGCCTCAGATGAAAGAATCAGTTCATGCATTCATCCAAGCTTGTGTGAACTGCCACCTCAACAAACCTGAGCATGTAGCTTCCCCAGGATTACTACAACCTTTGCCAATTCCAAGTGAAGCATGGAGCAGTATAGGTATGGACTTTATCACCGGATTACCAAAATCAAAAGGCTATGAGGTGATTCTAGTAGTAGTAGATCGTTTGACCAAGTATGCCCATTTCATTGGTCTTGCCCATCCTTTTACTGCCTCCACAGTAGCCCAAGCTTTTATGGAGGTTGTCTATAAATTACACGGGCTACCCCTCACAATTGTGTCAGACCGTGACCCAATTTTCACCAGTCGTTTCTGGAAAGAACTGATGACCAAACTAGAAGTGCAACTGAATATGGGTACATCTTACCATCCCCAATCTGACGGTCAAACGGAAAAAGTAAACCAATGTTTAGAACAGTACCTTAGAAGCATGGTATATGATAAACAAACCAAATGGGCACAGTACTTACCACTAGCAGAGTGGTGGTACAATTCAAATTGGCATAGTGCAATAAAGGTGTCACCTTTCGAGGCCCTCTACGGGTATCCACCACCACAACTCGCTCTAAGCAGTGCTCCAAGAAGTCAAGTGGAATCCGTCAATGTGTTTCTAAAGGACAGGCAAGAGGCTCTGGCTCAGTTAAAACTCAACTTGAGAAAAGCACAAGAGCGAATGAAAAGGAATGCAGATAAACACAGAAGCGAGAGGAAATTCGAAAAGGGAGACTGGGTTTACCTGAAATTACAACCATACCGCCAAATTTCAGTAGGAGGGTTGCGCAATCCGAAACTCAGTCCCAAGTATTATGGCCCTTTTGAAATCCTCAAATGTGTGGGTTCTGTAGCCTACAAGCTCAATCTACCTCCTGACTCGTTAATTCACCCGGTATTTCATGTTTCGCAACTCAAAGCCAAGTTAGGAGATGCACAAGTCCCTTCGCCAGAACTACCAGTATTGGGACCAGGAACTATTGTGGTACCGACCCCTCACCTGGTGTTAGATCGCAGAATGGTCAAGCGCCGAAATGCGGCAGCTTCGCAACTGTTGATACAATGGAAAAATCAGTCGCCTGATGATGCCACATGGGAGGATTATGAAGAGATTGTTCAAAGATTTCCTGATTTTATTCGTGAGGACACGAATTTCATTAAGGGGGGAGGAATGCAACGAGGTGATATTGAATTGGGGATGACCAAGTTAATTGAAGAAGATGATGGGTCGGGCAGCAGGGTCAAGAAGTCAGGGCAGGCGAATTTAGAAAGAGGCAACACTGACAGTAGGTCCCAGCTATTCAGAGAAGGAGCTGTTGTGTTGGACTTCATTAAACATGACAGTTGGGTCCCGCTCAAACAAATACATAGAGGTACTGGAGAGAAGACAGGAGAAGAGGAATAAGCAAACAATTCATCGACACTTTCAGAGTTTGTTAGTAGTCTGTTATGCCAGATTGGCGCTTATCGCTGACATGGCAACAGTAAATTGATTTTGCATTTCCTGTACCTGTTTAGATTACTTTTCTTTACATTTTGCATCGCCTATATAAGGCAAAGACTACTGTGGAGTTGGTTTACGAATTTTGATAATGAATTAGGCGAATTGCTTTGAGCATTCGTACGTTGGTTGCTTGTCAGCACCTTCGTTTTATCCCAAATTACTTATTCTCTTTACTCAAGTTCATTTCTTTCTGTTATATTCTGCAATTGCGATCTAAGCTCGTTGCAAACTATACCCAGTTTGAGTTTGAGTTTGAATAAGATTCGAACCGAACTGGTTTGATCTGTTTAATTACGAATTTTTTCCGAATCAAACTCAAATCGAATCACGAACTACGTACTTTTTTGTGCAGCCCTAAATGTAATAGAACATAACTTGTAAAATTTAGAAGAAATTGTAAGAAATTAATGTAAATAAAAGTATCGCTCAAACAATAGAAGTTTCTGGATTTAAAGGAAATAAGAAACGGTAGATCAGTTTATTTCCGTTTGTTAAACCTAAATCATAATTTGTTGCTATTGATAGGATTCCAAGCCGCTGCTGAGACGCAACCTCTTCGTGCTTTTCTTTTTCTTCAACCAAAGTACCTGTTCGGATTCCCACTTTCCCAGTGAAGAAAATTCAATGGAAATTCACCAATGAGATTTACTTTCAAAAGTGTTGGTTGATTTGTTATAGAAAGAAATTGAATTACTTTCCCCTATTATTCCGTGCTACCCGAACACACCTTAATTAAGGCTTAAGCCTATTCTTTACAAGGCCCAAGTCCATTAACCAAACAAAATATTAAAGTTGTAACAAGGCTTGGGCCAGGTCCATTTCGCCTCTTTATTTTCTCTCCTTGCACTGAAATTTTCATTGATCTCTGAGCTCTGGCTAGAGCGGGAAAAATGGCACGGCAGAACCGGTTCCGTCACGGAACGGCACGTGTGTTAGTTACGTACTGTGATTCGCGTGTTCTATATCGTTACCATTCGCCTGTCATGACTATCATTTGAAACTTTGACACGGCTCGGCACGGCACGTAGTCACGCGAGTCACGTGTCATTAGGACCATTAGATATTGATTAGATGATGAATCTTGAATAAACTATCTTAAATTATGATTAAATTATCACGTGAGTCATGCGAAACACGTTTGGTCCCAGCACGTTTGAGCACAGCGTGACTCACGTGGCGTGATCATTCGCGTGCCGTGACCACTCTTTGATATTTTAGACACAACACGGCATAACACGTGAAAAATTAACTTGGTCATAACATGACACGAAACTAAGTCGTGTTAGTTGTGATACGGTATGACACGACACTTTTTTTTTTCCACTTTAGCTCTGGCAGTCAAATGAACATACCGTGTGGTGTCTCTATCTGTGTCGGAAATCCGTATCCGACTATCCGTGTTCATATCACATGGGTTATAATTTACTCTTTGCTACGTACGGTAGACGCAAGAAATCAAGGGTCTTAGTCGTAGGCCCGCAAATGTTGCCATCACGATCACGACGCCAGTAGAATAGCCGCGTGACGTGACGCTAGCGGAGCTCAGCTGCGTAAGGCCTGAAGGGCTATACAGAAATTGAGCCTCCTGATCTAATCTACTTACTGTATTTCGTGTAGGAGCGAAAGAATTACTTTTCTCACGCAGCACTTAGATCGCAATGACTTTTTTTTATATAAAAAAAGTAAAATTTAGACACCATTTATATTCCAATTGAAATATTACAATAGTCTAATTTGACATTCGAGCTTGGGATTTGAGAGTACTGAAATTTCAAAATAATGAAGGCACTAATAGGTAGGGGTGAAAACGGATCGGATAGTGGTTAAATCATATCCGTATCCACTTTTAATTTATAGATATGGAAACATATCAAATATTAGATGGATACATACGGATACAGATCAAATATCTAATATCCATAGATATATACATAAATATTTCATAATTTATGATAAACTATATGATATATATCTACTATTCGGATACGAATATACGCATCTAATTTTTAGATACGGATGCAGATACGGTCGGATAATATGCGACCCGTTTGCACCCCAACTAATAGGAAAGGCAACTGAAACCTCAAATCAGATCAATGTGATACCAGATATTTGTAAAAAGATAGATAGCTCCGTTATTCTCTCTAGCTTTAGCATTTTTCTATAACATGGCGCCTTTAACATAACAGAAGAGCAAAATAATAGGTACAAAGAAGAAAAGAAACATAAACATACTCTAATTATACCAATCACGTTCTATAAATCTGCTTTTATACAAAATGAAAAAAAAATTAAAAAATTAAACATTCCAACTCGCCAAAATAATAAACAAAGATTTTTACCAAGTCAAAAAAAATTCTCGGACAACCCCTTCTCCTATGTACAAAAGCGAAGCTGTTTGCATCACATTTGAACCTAAACATTTTTCTTGTTAGACAATAAAAACAATGCATATATATGCAATGTTAGTTCCGACTCGATGACGAGTGAAACAAGTCCCAAGAAGCTTCCTTTTTCGGCTGAAGCATGCCTGACTCATCAGAGTTGTGTGAAAAGATATCGGGTGGTGCATTGGTGAAGAGGTACTTGCTGTCTGACAATCGGGCTTTTGATCTCTGCTGATCCAGATATATGACCACCACAGTTATGTCGTCATGAAAATGCCGCCTCACACCTTTCTTTATGTGTCTCAAGTCTTCATATCTCATTTCTCTTTTCTTAGCTGCCTCAGTAAGAGCAGCCTTCACTAATTTCTTTGCAATTCCCTACAAAATTAAAAAAAAAAAAATTATGACCATTAAATCCCTTAGGTACCATAGCTTTTACTTGCATCCTAGGCTAAGCCTATAATATAAGGGCACAAAATACCATATTTTGTTCTTCATTGATGAAGAACAAAGGTTACTAGGGCCTCTCTCTTTCCAATACTGACCCAGGTATGGAGAACAATAATCATGTTATTTTGGTTTGTATGAGATATTACTTAATTTTCCTTTTTTTCTGACAAGCATAGCTGCCAACCTCTCATGATCTTATTACATTCACAACAATAAAATAAGCTTAGAATCTTACCGATCTGGGATTCTTGAAGACAATTTCAACAGCAGCTTGATCAGTCAAGTGCTCCCATAAGCCGTCAGATGCAAATATGACAAATCGGTCTTGGGGCTTGAGTTTGCGAACCCGTATCTGAGGCTCCGCTGTCATAACTGGACGTTTCAATGTCACTGGAGAGACAAACTGCTGGAACAGAGGATCCTTGCTGTACTCTGGTTTCTTCAGGTATACATCCCCAATTGACCTTGATACCTACACAAGTCATAGCAGTGGTTAGCTTTTCTGTGGTTACAAACATGTCTTTCAATTAATTAGCCTCTTGTAGTAAAGTGGATGTCCATGCTTATTATTGTGTAACTAATAACAAAAGAAAAGATGACATGGTGTGACATGATGAGACATGGAATAGCTTATCACTCAAAAATAGAATGACTCTAAACAACAAAAAATGATGTCTTTTAAATGTAACAAGAGAAATGTAAGTTACGAGTCACACCAACATGATGTAAGTCCCAAATTGCTCTAAGACCTTGCTTTTCAAAAAATAGTTTCTGTCTTAACTTGCTTCACAAAAGAATGACTCCAAAATTAAACATTACATATTGGTATTTCTCTTGCGTTTGGATCGTGCAAGGATTAGTGCAAGAATAGCGATTTTTGGGTTAGTGATTGAGAATAGTGCTAAACCAAGAGATTCAAGAATAGCACTAACTTTGGCTATTCCGGATTAGTAGAAATGTTGTTTGGATTGTATGTTAGGAATAGCAAAGGCCAGCGGGTGCTAAATCGCTAACCCAACGTTTTCACGGAATAGCGGAATAGAGCTAATCTTACGCTATTCTTAATTTTAGTTTCACGTTTGGATGACCCTGCTCTGAGAATAGCTCTATTCTCTGAGCATCCAAACGCACCCTAGTATTTAGTTGAGGAGTTGGGAAGAAGTCCTGATATTCTCATTGAAACTCCTCCCTCTCTGCTTGTGGGTGCATCTATCTTAACATTTCCAATATAATATTATGTTTAAAGAGCAGTATCCATTCGGTACATAACCTCTCAATGCCTGACACATCATAACATGCCATAAAGTTCAAAGTGATTTGATCTAGTAATGTGTGTAACCACATGCAGGGACAATATATGAAACAAAAAGATGAGATGAGAATTACAAAATTCTTCAACCACTTAGCACGAGAGGGAACAAATTCTCCTAAATAAAGGTTTCAAGTTGCTTTATCTAAAGTGCAACTCATATTACATGATAATACTGAAACTCAGGAGCTACGTTAAAGGAGATATTTTATATAACACAAATTGCCAAAATCCTTGCAGCATATGCTTTATTAGTTGTGGTTGCCACTTCCTACTTTACAAAAGAATATGACACTCACATAAATATTTTAATCACATATACCTTTTTCAACTAGTGTTTCGTTCAAATATTAGGCAGGCATATTCCCCCCTTAATCCTAACAAACAAAAAGTATAATTTTTGACATGAAGAGAATGACTGCTTCCTGGCCATAAGCTTCCATCCAGAATATCTTACTTTTTTCTTAATTTTTCCTAACAACAACTCCTCTAACAGCAGAATTAAGGCACCTATTCCAACTTTTCTAGTCCCCAACTGAACAGCGTCTCAGGGAAGATCACTAGGGGACATAATTATTCCAAAAGGAGCACTCCAAGAAACGTGACCACATACAAAAGGATTATATCGAGATGAGGAATAAATCTCGAGGAATAAATCTCGAGGAATAATTCCAAGAATAAGATATTGCTTTAGGCCACATGTAAAGCTACAAAAAATGACAAAAAGCAAACAGTTTGTTCGACAAATGAAATTCTTTGACTAGGGACCAACATTTAAATAAATTTCTCTCTATCCAGATGCAAACAAAATCACAAAGCCAGAAGGCTTGTAAGCAATACTAACTCTTAAAACTATAAACTGAATAAAGTATGATCACTTAGAATAGTTCAAAAAGAGGATATATGAAAAGATTGCTAACTGTGGAAGTACGGTACTCGATAGTAATAGGTAATTAGTAGCATAGATTGCTCAACCAAAAGGAAAGAAGATTTTTCTAATAACAGGACTTCCCTGCAGAACCTAAGATTTACAAGGAATTCGTGCAAAATTTGAGAAACTTACCTCAACTTTCCTATACCATTTTTTTTGATAATTTTCAAAGGTTGCATGCAATATATAGAGGTTTTGCATATTAAGACTTACATTACGGCTGCAAAACCTAAATACAAGTATCTCCCAGAAAAATTCGAGAAACTTCTCCCATTTTCCCTATTCTCACTTTAAATGTTTGATACTTGAAAGGGTTGCATTTAATATTTTGACGTTTTGCATAGTTTAACTTCAGTTATGGCCACAAGGTTAAGCCACTACCAAATTAAAAGATCCAGTTAGCTATACCAACATCCTTTAAAGAAAATTACCAAGTAAAAGTTAAAAATGTACCTGGATAATGCCCTTAACTCGCCAAACTCCTCTAGTATGAACCACGATATGGCTGTCATCTGGATGCAATGCAGTCAATTCCTTTCTGACCTCCTCTGCGGCTGCATTATGATCAGTTGACAATCTCTCTGCCACAACCCTTCTACCATCTGAGCCCCTCTTTCCCAGCACAGCTCTAGAATCCCCACAGTTGGCTACATAAAGGGTATCATCAGTAATAGCCCCAACCAAACAGCATGACCCAACCGAGGCTATTTTCGGCCGGGAGAGCCATGAAAGCTTGACCAAATGGAGGAATTCTTCTTCGGTTGACTCAAATGCCTTTTTTATTACATCACTTGATAATCCCCCTTGTTTTGATGCAAATTCTGTATGATAACAAATAGATGTCAAGAATATTCTTTGATTTTTAATACAAAAATCAAAGTAAGAGCTCTTTTAACAGTACCAAACTTTTAGTACATGAGCTTACTCTCTATCGTTTGGGAAATATCTATGCATCTAATGTGGGTTAACTAGTATAAAGATAATTAGTAGAATTGCAATAGAGGCGATAATGAGATCAATCAACTGACAGAATGCTGCCCTGTCTGTACAGATCAGCTATCATTCAGTCTTCTGTTGCAGAGGAAAATTGAGAGGTTATACCTTTGCTTCTTTCTTTCATACTAATCGATATTGAAAGAAATTGAAGAACTACATAAAACAAGACATATTAAACCCAAGAATTTGAATTTCTTAGCTATTCTTGAGGGTTTTTTATGACAAAATTAAGCAAGATACAAGAAAAGTAGAGACAAAATTTGTTTATCCATTCCAATGGAAGAGAAACTACTTTTGTCTGTACCCCAATTATGTCAGATCAAGTAGACAAAGATAGATATATGTCCACTATGCATTCCTTACTGAATCAACTAAATTAGCCTTTAATCCCTTGATTCTTCCCATCATTTCTGAAACTGAAATTATTATTACCAGTAGACAAAGATATATGTCCACTATGTAGTGCTTTTCATGTCAAACCACCAGAATTCTAAACTTGCCATTGGATCAAGACCCGCAGCTGAGCCTCTACATGAAAATTACCTGGCAAAACCCCAAATTACACTGCGCCTTCCGTTTTCCAGCTATCAAATCCCATTCGATGAAATCTCAAATCCAAGAATTGACTTCACCGACCAATTCAACGCAAAATAAAATCAAAGAGAAAAAGCTACGCTCTTAATCAAATACTTACCATGGAGATGAGGAAAGAGACGAGAGGAGACGAATCGAGATGCCTCGGGTCCCCCATGGCCATCGTACACCCCGACAAAGGTTGCGGACGGTGACGTCACTACCTGACCTTGATCCTCAAGCGAATTGTTCGCTTGTACCACAGCAATTGAGAAATCGCCAGTGGCGTGTGGCTTCAGCTCCGCCTGCCACATCAGCACATCGCTGCCGCCGAGCCTCATGCCCAGGCATCTCTCCATCGGCCTCATCATGGTTCGAAGCAACATCTCCGCTTTCCTTCGCTTCGACCTTCCTTTTCGTCTGTAATCGGAAACTAGCGAGGCTGAGTTGCTGAGAGAGAGAGAGAGAGAGAGAGAGAGGAACGAGAGTTCTCGTATTTTCTGAGGAAGTTCGAAATGAAAATGAGGGAATAAAACCAAGGGTTGGGGAAAGAAAAAGGAAACGAAAAGCGTAAGGAACGAGTGATGAATGCCTAACTCTGTATGGTTATAAATACATAAATATTAGTATTGCGGGTTGGTAATTATATTATATTATAACCCGTTAGGTAGATGCTACAAGGTCAAAGGGCAGATGAGAAGAGGCAGAGAGGTGAGCATAGAATATCTTTTGCAAGTATGAAAAGTACTTGGATATTTTGCGAAATTACCCTGTAAATAGCTGTTTATCTCGTAAAATTCGGAAGAAAATCTTCTAGAGACAGAAATTATTATGAAATAGTCCTTCTAATTAAAAAGAATTAACGTGAGTACGTGACCATAATTCTTCGAATATTACAGCTGTATGTTAAATTGTAAATATAATTTTTCAGTATGTATTACGCGTTGCTTTCCACGTACTCGAAATACTAAACAGTAAATTTTACAAATAACTAATAATTAATTAATTAATTAATTAATAATAAATAATGTTAAAAGGATTCAGCTTTCGGTCAAAGAAAATGGACGGTCACGATCTGGCGTCTGAATGGAAAGTAACAGGCTCCGAAAGAAATGGGCTAGAGACACAAATTACATTTGTGGGGCATTATATTTGAAAAAAATTTTATAAGTAGAAATTATTAATATTAGACGTACGGAAATAAAAAAAAGTGTCTTATTTCAATAAATATAGATAGATCAGGTTTATTTAGTCCGATTCAAATATTATAGATCGGATTTAATGATTCAGATTAATGTTTTTTTCTATTTGGATCCGGGCCGTTCAATTAGAGGAGAATCAAGCTCTGGTTCACAAATGATTCTAAAAAAAATATAATATTTGGGTATTGACCATTGAGTCAGATCTCGAAGCACTCTTTTTATTTCCATACGTCTGTATTTAATAATTTATATGAATAAAAAAATATCATTATATTTTCAGCTATTTTAAGAGCATCCTACAATATTGAGAATTCAGATAATTTCTTACCATGGTGTGTGTGAATGTCCTTTTATTAATGTTTTTTTTTGTATATTTTCTAAGATATTCTTATCAATGCAATATCAAGTAGGAATTTTAATAATACTAAATATTCTGTACTCTTATATTTCCTCACACCTCACTTGAAATTCATGTGCTCAATCAGTATATAGCCAAATATTTATACAATTAAAGTATGTATATAGCTAAGAGGACGGTTCAAATGCACCCAAGTTTTTGTGCACCCAAATGCACCATATCTTTCAAATTCTTTTTCTCCGTTTTCAAAGTCCGAATTGTCAATCCGAACCGTTAGATGCGATCTACATATTAAGATGTGTTTGGAGATCAAATTTTACATTTTTTGGAATTTTTTACTATTTATTAAGCCACTTTGAAAATCGCTGATTTTACATTTTCTGGACCATTGGATCAGCGATTTTCAAAGTGCTTTAATAAATAGTAAAAAAATTCCAAAAAATGTAAAATTTGGTCTCCAAGCACATCTTAATATGTAGATCGCATCTAACGGTTCGGATTGACTATTCGGACTTTGAAAACAAAGAAAAAGAATAGAGTGCATTTGGGTGCACAAAAATTTGGGTGCATTTGAACCCTCTCTATAGCTAATTATATTGTTAGGAATATAGTAAAATAATAAAGTGAATATAATAAAAAAAAAATACTGTAAGAAACTTAGGCTGGTACTTTGTATGTCGGAAAAGAAAAGGAGATTGGCAAAAAACGCGTGAGAGATTGATCGAGAGATGAAATTAAAGTCGGGAAAGAAAAATATATTTTCTAAAGAGGACTTGTTGGTTTCATAGCTATTGGTTTAAAAAAAAAAAATGTTAAAATGATGGTCCTAATTAATTATTTAGGAAGAGAAGTAATGCAGCTAACTTTACTACTAGATGTTTCTACGAAATGTAAACTGCCTCGAAATTTACCCAGACTGATTAATCATTAATATTGACAAAATCTTGACTAAAACCAATCCGATAAAGATTAATAAATATAAAATGTCATTTCAGTTATGAAGTTAAAACGTGAAGTTGCTTTCCCCCAATCTGTGAGAAATAAATATGTTGTTATTCTAAAAGAACGGCTGTTATTCTAAAGGAATAACAGGACTCTGTTATTCCGATCTCAACCGTTCAAATTTTTTCATATGTGAATTTTAAGAAAGAATGTTTTTATGCACGAATCTCTATGAAGATCAACGGTTGAAATCGAAATAACGTACCAGTTTTAATATTTTTTTGTCTATGTATATGTACGTTACTACCAGTACAACATCTCTTTTGTAAGGAATTGAATTTTGTCCAAAGGGCTTTGGACTGAATCTCATTCAAACTTAGGTCTTACCGTTTGATTTGCTTTAAAATTAGTGTCAACATATTTAAAACTTAAATAACTCTGAATGGCTCCGTAAATTTAAACTATCCTTGTAAATTTTAACACAGATCGGACGGTTTAAAACTGACTTTGGATGAAGTTTTATCTAAAGCCCTTTAGACAAAAACTCCATCCCTTTTGTAATATAAACTTTAAGTTTAATGATAGCCTACAGATATTTTTATCCAAAAAAAGAAGTATGATCTAAAATTCAAAATTCTCAAAATATGCTAGATCTTAAAAATGAAATAAAGCTTGATTTTCTTTTTAATTTTTTGGTGCATCAATCAAGCATCCATATCGACTCTCTCGTACAAAAGCTTTGGTCATTAATCAAAAATGGCAATGCAATAATAAAAAAAAAAGAAAAGAATATGGAATCAAATACGATATGCTGAGAAGAAACGTGTTTCCACGAATAAATCTTCAGAACCGGTCGTTTAGGAATATTGACCTATACTCTACGAATAAAATAATTATCCATTATAACAATTATTTAGTTGGAATAGGATAAGGCCATGCTCCAGTAAAGGAGAATAGACTTTCGTTAAAGCTAGGAAAGGAAAGGAAACGAAAGCGAGCGGAGCGGAAGAGCAACCAGACCATAATCAATTCGGACTCCATCATCTGCTTCAGAAGTGGAGAAGTGAAGAGAGAGCGGAAGGAAATTGACAATATTCAGAGATGAGGAGAGAATTTCAGCGAAAATGGAAAGTTACGTCAAAAAAGACAGGAGATAAATCTGTACACAGAAGAGGAAGGGGCAAAGAATGAGAAGAGACTAAATAATTTATTAATTATATTTTATATAATCTTAAACTTAATTAATCTCATTTTTTGATTAATTGGGTAAATAAATGAGTTATTAGATTTTTAGATGGTAAATATGTAATTATAGAAATTTGGATGATAAATACGTAATTTCACAGTTTTTGAGTGGTATATATGAAATATTCCCTAATTTTTAAGTCATTTTTTTACCATCTTTTATAATTATAAAAAATAGTAAAAATTAATATCCTACAAATTTATTGTATAACTAATTTACTGAGCGCTGCATAGATTGAAATTTGAAATTTATACAATACATTTTTTATAAGTCATAGCACAAAAGACCTTATGCTATCCATAGCACCTAAGTCTTACTTGTTCAGTTGACGCATTCCTTTATTACAAGCCTGAAACCATTTGAAACCATTGTATCAATAAGATCACGTGTTAAGAAAGCTAGGTATCTAATATATAGTAAGGCTTAATTAAATGGATATATATACGTTGATGTGTTTCAAGACCGAGGCAGCGATCTTATCCTTTGATAAGAAGACTTGAAGCAATTCCTTATCACAATACCAAAAGAAATATTGGTAAATCGGTGATGCATAGCTTGAATTGACCGGGTTGTATAAATCTAAATTTATATAAAATTTACACTTGTACAAAAAATTATACAAAATTTACAATTATTTATAAATTATTGACATTTTTGTAATCATCGTCACCAAACATCACATTAAAAAAAATGTGATGAATTTGATTTCTTTATTTTTGAAATAATGTCTGACATCATCGATCCATATAGTATTTGGATGAAGGCAAAGAGCGATAAAAGAAGAGGAAATTAAACAGGATTAGGTCAATGCATAGTCGAGTTTACTTGAGGATTAAGCACATGACAAGTCTTTAATTGACATTTCCTTAATAGGTCAAAAACACACCTGATAAACCAGTTTGCTTATACATAATTTGTTTCTTTTGTTAGAAGCTTCAAACGGAGAATGAGATTTCATATTCCTGTATTTCGTCATTACCTACGTGTCAAAAAAGTAAACATGATTAAAGTCAGGGGTAGCAAAAAAGCTTGTATCTCGTGACTTAATCGTGGCTCGCATCTGATTTGCTTGTTATTGAACCGAGCTGTTAAGGGGTCAGCTCGCCACTAGCTCAGTTCAAAATAACGAGTTCAAGCTGGGGCGTAGTTTGCTCACCAGCTCGCGAGGTAACTCGGCTAGATATCAATTTGTAAATTTATATGAATTTGTGTGCTTTTTATACTGTTTAACTCAGTCAAAAAAGTTTGTAGAATTAATATATTTTTTTAAAATAAGATCCAGTCAGATCCAATGAGTCAACTCGTCAGCTCGCGAGCTAGTTCGGTCTAGCTCATGGCGATTTCAAACTAAAATTTCAGCTCAGACCTCTAAAGTCAGCTCACTCGTGACTCCGACGAGCCAGTTCGTGACGAATTCAAGTTGGATCCAACTCGTAATGAGACAACTCATTGCGACCCCTAAACAAAGATGAGGGGGAATAAATGTGCAGTGGTTCTAAAAGAATCGCAGGACTTGTGATTCCAAATCCACCCTTTCACTTTTTAGAATGCACAAATTTCAAAATCACTTATTTCTTAAGCACGAATCTCTAAATAGATGAATGAATAGATTTAGAATAGCAAGTTCTGTGATTCCAAAGAATTAAAGCAGCTAGATTTGTATCCAAGATGAGGAAGGAAAGCAAGTGATGAATCACATGACAAGGGTCATGATATGATTATTTTCCATATTCTACCAAAAGGGCAGCATCGGTACAAAAGAAGAAAAGAAATTGAGTTGCGCAGGTCAGATTGAGCCATCGGTTGCTAACGGCGGCAATAATAAAGTAATAAACACATTTGATGGATAAAGGAAGCACGAGGAGAGGAGTTGACAAACGACATGTGGATAAAGTTGGGGAAATTTTTATGTAATGGAGGTCGTTTAATGGATCCACAAATGTCAAAACCTCGCCTTAATTAATTAAATTTATTCATTTAATTATCAGCCGACACTTGGGCGGACGCGCCGCCTCTCTATTTCTTTTTCTTTTTCTTTAATTAAGCGAGACTGATGTAATGTTTATATGGAATCGGGTGTGGTTCAAGGATTAATTCAGATCCAATAAGATAAGATATCCTAGTTAGATAATGAGAAATTTGTGCTATTTGTTTTAGCCTATACTAATTTCAAATAATCTGGTACGAATCTTAAAGATCTTCATACATTTACGATTGGCCGGAAAAAAAATATCATTCGGTTGGATTTGTTTAGACTGATGCGGTAGATACGCTTCCACGGTTTAAAGATATTGGATTAAATTGTTTAGGGTGACGATATATTGGAGTTTATCTTGTCTCATATATCTCCGCAAATCGTATCCTATGTTTTGTAACTTAACTTTGTTTCGTAATGAAACAGGGCTCTGATCTTTTACTCAAAATATATATATAGGTTGTGGCTAATTTGCTGCCGGCAGCATTTCTGCCGGTGGTGCTGCTGTCTTTTTTTTATTTTGTGATGTCCAAATAACAAATCCAACCCGTTAGATATTTAATCTATACTATAATCTACTTGGAGACCAAATTTTACATTTTTTGGAATTTTTTTACTATTTATTAAGCTGGTTTGAAAACCGCTGATTTCAATGCTGCAGAAATTTACTGAAAACAGCGGTTTTCAAACTAGCTTAATAAATAGTAAAAAAATTTCAAAAAATGTAAAATTTGGTCTCCAAGTAGATTATAATATAGATTAAACATCTAACGGTTTGGATTTGTTGTTTGGACATCACAAAATAAAAAAAAGGTGGCAGCACCTCCGGCTAAAATGCTGCCGGCAGCAAATTAGCCGGACCCTATATATATATATATTAGATTAAATTCAATTTGATACTTGATCGGAGTCATAAAATATGTATTAAAATTTGTGCGCGCAAAATTTGATATAGATTGGATGTCTTAGAGCATCTACATCCCTGAAACTATTAAAGTTTCTAATCTGATGTGGCAGTTTCTAATCCAGTTTCAGGGATGTGGAAGAGTTTCTTATTTAGAAACTATGCAGAAAAGTTTCTTATTAAGAAACTGTTTATAAACTCCATATTGATCAAATGATTGGCTCAAATTGTTTCTCCTTTTTAATTTGTTGCTGACGTGGCTTAATAGAAACTCTAAAATGAGTTTCAGGGATGTGAGAGTTAAAAACTTTAAATACCATAATTTCTAAAAAGTAGTTAATAGTTATTTAGAAATCCTTTTGAGTTTTAGGGATGTAGATGCTCTTAGATCTATTGGATCGGCCTCCATTCCATGTTCTTATTATCTTATAATAAAAATATAATGAATTGGTACGATTTTGTTTTCGCTCTCGAATTTAGAATTTCGTCCAACTTTCAAATTTTTTTTTAAAATTAGCGGTTTTAATATCTACTAATAATATCATTGATAAAAAAAAACATATTACAACGAGTTAAGTGAATGTAGTTCTTAATTTACTTCTTTATTTTCATGAAATTTTCTATTTTTCAAAATCACTCTAATCACTTATAATCACCTTCTAAATTTTTAGATCTACTCTTTTAATCGTACTTGTATATATTTATAATCACTCTAATACTTAAATCCTTATCTCGTTCGTTTGACGGTCAGATCTACTTACTGTCACGCTTCAATCAAGATTAGGACTATACGCTTCGAGCAATACAACACTTTTGGCTCCGCTTGGTTCGTCTCGCTCCTCTTTCCTTCATTCTCCTCTCCGTTCAAGAAAATAGAGATAGAGAGAGAATAATAACGGTTATTGAGAATAAAATCTGAAAGAGTTTTTTTTTGAGAAACAATAAGGATCATGCCCTCATTTATATTAACCATAATCGGTTACATGGATGACAGGTTTCTAGAAGGGAAACCTGTGAGTGGGGGTGGAAAGAAAATAAAATAAAAAATTAAAACTAAAAAAAGAAGTAGCTCCCAGCCGAGCTAGGTTCTAGAAAAGAAGAAAGAAAAATATGTAAATGTAAACATAAACGTAAATTATCTATCTATTGTCTCTGAATCTTCTACCCGAATCGCATTTGAGCTGTGAAACTTTCCACTGTTGACTTGTATCTTCTAGAAAAGAAGAAAGAGGCATGGAGATTCACGCAATGGCAGACACAAAATCTGAAAGAGTTGAAAGGAACGGAATAGAGTGGAGAAGAGGAGGCAGCTAAGTTTGATAGGTTTTTTTTTTTTTTCCTTTTTCTTTTCTCCGCTGAGCACACCGTTTTTATCTTTATGTAATTGGTAAATTCTTAAAATTTTATTGAATGTGAAATTTCATATTGTTTCGGTATGTCATTTTGTTCGTTTTTTTATTTAAAATAGATTATAATATTTTATTTATAGTGGGTTTTGTGTGTTTATACGGTTATAAAAAAAAATTTATGTTTTCTTTAGTGTTTATTGCTGTTAAGAATTTAAGATAAAAAGAATTTTGAGATTGTGTTGTATTTGGTATATGTTTTTGGTTGTGATAAGTGTTGTAAATAACGGTATGTATTTGTCGGACGGACATAATACCGTCAAACAATTAATTGAAAATAATCAGAAATAATCGGCTGATTAATTGAAAAAAATATGTAATCACCGCCAACAACTAATCAGTCGATTAACGGGTTTATATTTGTTGTATTTATTGGTAGATACGTGAAGGTGTTGTAATGGGCTTACATTTTATTTTTATTTGTTAAATTGTCAGACCTAGAAATATTAATTCTAACCACGTGCTGCGTATGGTTAGCTCGGTCCAATGATATGTCTGCCAACAAGGTAAACGAATTTAAATGTTTAAATAAATTGAGGACATACAAGTTCGTATTAATAATGTGAGCTGAAATTTATATAATAAAGAAAAACTTATACTACAAAAGATTGGCAATTTTCGCGAGAGTAAAAAATGACTTTTCGCAACGGAATACCATCATAAACGTGTTTTTTCTATTACTGACGGTACTTTTCACGATGAAGTGCCGTCATAAATGCGCTTTTTTCTCTCACGAAAAGTACCTACCTTGTTGTTAAACACTTTATTTTAGTAAAAGACAAGAACAAGTTAAACCATGCCATGCATCATCACAATATACACCATTTCTTTCATTTATACCTTGTTATCTTTTTTCTGAGGCGAGGAATATTGGGAAGGGGATGGTTTGCTTTGATGTCATTATCTCTAAGAAGAATTTTATTTAAAAACCATAATTAAAAAAAAATTATGAAACCAACATAATTACTTTTCTTTTTTACAAAACTTATAGCAACTGAAATGTCATTTTAGTCCTGAATTTTTTTTTTTGTGGACCGAAATGACAATTCAGTGCCAGATATTTTCACAATTTTTCAACGTATTTTTGCCTCGAAATCTGTGAAAACGACTGAGACCAAAATGGCAATTCGGTCCCAGAAAAAAAGGGACCGAAATGATATCTTGGTTCTTATGATTTTTATAAAAAAATAAAGCAATCAAGCTAGTTTGGTAAAATTTAATTTCTAATTTATTTATAGTTTCTAAAAAAAATTCCTCTAAGAATGCATCCTACTGCTACAAGTTCTTTTATTTTTAAATTTCAATCAAGCACTTTATAATGAATCTATGTAAGAATAAGATCACATGGTTCATGTCATGAATTTCAATGGTGGTAGAATAATACTATTTGACAACTTACAATTAATAAGAGAATGTTTGGACTCTTTGGAGATTGTTTGTTACAAAAATTATTTATGAGATCTTAAAATAAAGTTAATAAAAAAAGGAATAAAAGCGACCAGACAGGCAGACAAAAAAAGTCCATAACCTAATTTAATGTATGATGAAAATAACAAGATAGAAATATTAAAATTCCACTTTTGACCCCAGAAAAGATAAAAAGGCTACGAGCTGCCGCATGAATTGACCACAGCAGCCTTTCAGAAGCTAATTCTTATTATTTGGTTATTTAAAATATTTTTTTAGTTGAATTTTAAAAAGAAAAGAAAGTGAAAACTGATAGTGATAAATTTTCTTCTTAGGAAAGATATCCGAATTTTTTATCAATATCATTTTAAAAAAAAATTACTGAAATTGGAGAATTTGAAAAATACCAGGACCTTCAAGTCATTCTGTTGCTTTATTTTTTTAGGGGCCTTCAAGTCAATCTATGACTCATCAGAAACCTAAATATCAGTATATAGTACAGTGCAATTTTGAGTTTTTGGAAGGCCTCAATGTTAAGAATGAAACCGCAGATTGACTTGAAGACTCTAATATTTTTCGAATTCTCTATGATTTATGGTTTTTTTTTAACAGTGGTATTAATAAAAAAAAATTGGGAAAGAGACATTTATTAGCATGCGTAGGTCAAATTTAATATGGCCAGGCGGCTAACTGGCGTTAATGCATCTCTAAAAAGGTTTTCGTGTCTCTTTGTAATTAAAAAAAGGTATGATATTTTTGCTTGGTATATGTCACAATCTCCACAAATCAATTTGTGATTTGATATTTTTGCGCCAACGGAATTAATTTGTTGGTCGTTATTCCGGCTGCTGTACATGTATGACAATGAACATGATCCTAACTAGCTAGTGGGTTATATATAATAGTGATAATTAAAGAGGAGAAAAGTGCATGATCAAGGTATCCGAGTTAGACTTGGCCACTAAATATTCATTAGATCGGATTATGATTCATCGACTTAGGCTGTGCTCCAATTAGAGGTACGTGGAGGAAGAGGAAGGAAGAAGTATTGTGCGGAGGAGAATCTCATTAATTTCAGACTGCAGCTGTCCACTAATTTCCTCTGCTCCAGAAGAGATGAACGAAAGAGGGAGCGGAGGTGAAGGCCTGTTCGGAGAGAAGAGGAAGGTCGCGGAGTGTTGTTTTTCTTCAAATTTTGTCACCCTCAAATCGGAGTGTAAAAACACTATTCGAAAGTGAGGCCGCCTCCAATCTGTCCCCTTCCTTCCCTTTAATGAGGGTCTGGAGCACAGCCTTAGGGTAGGTCCCGCTTCGTTGACATTTGTACTCGGATCCAAATTCTTACAACATTAATATGCGATATATTTGTACCGTATCGTGACGTAAAAAGTCACATTATAACTTGATACGTCACGACATGGTACATATATGTCACAGTACGGTACGTGTGTTAGTTATGTGTCGTGTCTCGTGTTGTGACTGCTTGGCATAATTATTTTTTGAAAAATTGATATGTTACGCGAAAGATGTTGTCACAATATAACACATCACGTGTGATTATGACCGTTACATATTTGATCAAATGATAAATTGTAAATAAACTAACACTTAAATTATGAAAAGAATTGTTAAATGTAACCAAATATGATAAAAATAATCACTTTTAGACACGTCACGTGTAGTTATTGCGTACTTTGGTCATTATGTGATCAGTTATATACAGTGATTATCCTTTCAAATTTAATCACCGTACAACATAATACTTGATCACAACACACTATATCACTCGAATCATAACCATACAACATGTCCCGTATATACATCCCTTGTCAGGTCCGCTAATTAAATAATGAGGAGGGTTCAAATGCCTCCATTTTTTGTGCCTCAATCATGCCTCTATTTTTAAAAACTTTAATAACTCAAAATTTAAATCTTAAAATTTAAAATAAACCATTGGATATAAACTATATCATTTTTATCTATGCACATGTAAAAAATTATGGCATTTCAACTTTGTTTTGATTGTCATCTTGAGCTTGTAAAAATGTATACAAATGTGGATAATTTCTAGACGTTGATTTTTCAACTTATTGATTCATATAAAAGCAAAATCAAAATGTGATAATTTTTATGAGCAAATAGAGAAAATAACATAGATTACATCTAACGGTTTTATTTTGACGTTTAAGTTTTAAATTTTGAGTTATTTAAGTTTTTAAAAATGGAGGCATGATGGATGCATTTGAACCCTCCTCTTAAATAATAATTATATCAACCCTCATCTTTAGCTAATTGATTCAATTAACATGACTAGGCTCTATAGCTTGATCATCATTTTATTTTATTTGAAAGAAGAAAATTTATGGCACACGTTGTGTATATTCTGAGCTCATTGCTTGCAGACTTGAAGTCACCTCTTCTGTGACTTCATCAACAAAGTCACAGCCACCAAAGCAAAATTGATTCCATATATCCTGTTGCTGTTGCGCCTATCAGAAAAAATTTACTTTACTGTGATAAATCCACGCAGGGTTGTCTTGTCTTTTTGGTGCGCTTATAAAAATACAACCGGGACCACCACTGGTAGTGGTATGAAACCATCAGAGGTATTTTATCGTCGACTTCTAGAATCTTCTGATGTGGAAATGAAGGAGAAGGAGAGAGAAATGAAATTGCGTTCAGCGTGCATGGGTCAAGGATGCCAGCGGCTTTGAACGAAACGCGTGTCAGTCGTGCTGTTTACTGTCTAAACTTAAGAAGCCTTGTTGGATTCGTTTTTTTTTCTTTTTTGCCATTATATCTAAATATAAAAATTATATAGTGTGTTATAGCATGATCAAGGTATCCTCCCCTGAAATTTAAAATACAAAAATTGTGACCAGTAAGAATTCAATTCAAGCTCTTTCCAACACTATATAAGCTTTTACTATTAAATTAAAGTTAGTCTGTAATAATTTATGAGGAGGGCTGGACTATATAAAATGTTCTAAAAAAAATAAAATTTAATTAAATCTTAGTATATATAACTAATATTTTAAAATAATAGGGTTGGCTTAGCCACTTTTTGATTGGCTTAAGATCCGCCTCTGGTTATAGTAAATTAAATAGTCTAAATTAAAAATAGAGGAGGGTTGAAATGTCTTAATTTTTAAAAACTTAAATAACTCAAAGTTTAAAACTTAAACATCAAAATAAAACCGTTAGATATGATCTATATTATTTTTCTCTCTGTGTCCATAAAAAATTATCACATTTTGATTTTGCTTTTATATGAATCAATAAGTTGAAAAATCAACGTCTAAAAATTATCCACATTAGTATACATTTTTACAAGCTCAAGATGACAACCAAAACAAAGTTTAAATGCCATAATTTTTTACGCGTGCATAGATAAAAATGATATAGTCCATATCCAACGGTTTTATTTTGAATTTTAAGATTTAAATTTTGAGTAATTAAAGTTTTTAAAAATGAAGGTATGATGGAGGCATTTGAACCCTCCTCTTAAAAATATTAAATTATATCAAGAGGAGGGATCTACTTACACTCTTTTTTGGTGACACCAAATTACATCTTATATTTTGAAAATCCAAACAGTCGATTTAAACCGTTCAATATGATGGATACATTAAAATGTGCTTGCATATCAAATTTTACATTTTTTTGAATTTATTTTACTATTTATTAAGGTGGGTACAAAAATTCAATGGACTGAAAACAACGATTTTGTAAAATACTTAATAAATAGTAAAAAAAACTTTAAAAAATTGTAAAATTTGATATGCAATGACATTTTAATATATCTATCATGTTGAACAATTTTGATAGACTGTTTGAGTTTTAAAATTTTTGAAAATATAAGATGTAATCGGTGTCGAAAAAAAAAGATTTAAGTGGATCCCTCCTCTTATATCAATTGCTCTTCAACAAGTCAACTACGTATGATTATTTCAACTCAAAGTTAAGATGACTAAAAATCTAATAAAAAATTCAAACTTTTTTATTTTTTGTTTTTTTTTAAAAAAAAAACTCAAACCTTTTTGTTGAAGCCCAATAATACATAAAGCCGGTTAGTCCGGCCTAATGTCGAAATTGCAATTGAGACTTTCCAAAAAAAAGGAATTCTAACTTATCTTGATTCTTGACCAAACCCTTACCTAAATAAGCACCATTTATTGCCGGGTGACTATGTGAGTCATGAATTCGTATCCTCTGCATTAACTCAAAAAGGAATTTTTGAGTTAATGTATCTGAACTGTCTGATAAATTTTAGATTTGTTCAAATTAAATTTGCACTAATATTAAAAACTCTTATGTTTTAAGCGGGTGCTAGATGACTTCGTTTATAATCGGACGGTCAAAATGTATTAACTCAAAAGATGCTCTTTTGAGTTAATGCAGATGATGGTGAATCACATTATCAGTGATTGTATTAATTATATACTAAATTACTTCTCAGAAAAGTAGAATCCACCCATTAACAGAAATTAGGACACCACCAAAAGTCATTCCTCTCTTGTGAATTCCTTCGTTGGCACTTGGCACGCTAAATAATTTATAATTTCCGAAACATTAATTAGTAATCATCATCAATAAATACTAAGTATATTTTTTTTTGTTCGAGCATCTACATCCCTAGTACAATGGGAATTTCTAATATAATGTGGTAGTTTCTAATTCAGTTTCAGGAATGTAGGAGAGTTTATTATTTATAAACTATGCATGAGAGTTTTTTATTAAGAAATTATTTATAAATTTTATGGTGGTTAAATAATTTGCTGAAATTATTTCTCTTTTTAATTTTATTGCTGACGTGGTTTAATAGAAACTCTAAAATTAATTTCAGAAATGTGAGAGTTAAATACTTTATAGACTATAATTTTTAAATAATAATTAACAGTTATTTAGAAACTCATTTGAGATGCTGAGATGTAGATGCTCTTAATACTAAATAGTGAAAGTGTGGGACTCATTTATATATGAGTCTATTATGACCTGGTTTTTTTTTCTTTTTTTCTATATAGATATGATATGATATGCCGACCGTTAGACATCAGTGTCACAGGCTTAGCACAGCTTATGCAAAAGTCGGTAAATGGGGTCACGAATCCGGATATAGATGAATAATATTTGACCCGTTTGCACCTCTATATCCAATAAACCAAAACTTTTAAGGCTCTACATATTAATAGTCAACTCTAGTTAGTTATTTTAAGAGAAGAATAAGTTATCTGGCATATTATTTCATTTTTTAAATACTATTTTTGAAAACTAAGTCTGCAACGACAAGAACTTGTATCACGACACTAAATCTGCAATTCTCCTCTCTTTACTTGTTTGACATATTGTTTATTTCTTTATGCTAAAAAGGAACTTTGGCTTTGCAAGTGTCGTAATTTTGAGTCTGAACATTAACGTTGTCAATAGCAATGCTATTGTTGCGAATTCTGTCTCCAGTATGTCATGAATTTAATTTACTTATTCTTACTGTCATAACAAACATTGATGGTATGATGGGTCAAAATGGGGGTACACTTAAGCTCTTGATCCACTAGCCCACCTCATCAATCTTATATTGATCGTTAACAATTCACTTCAAGACCATTATTTCCTTTGTCCTAATTATTTTCTCTTCCTTCTTTTTAAACCGAAAAACATTTGACTGTTGGAAAACAACATATTATTAGGGTGTAAGCGCTCCTTCGGAGCGGATAATGTTAATATTATATCCGTATCTATCTATCAACGAGTGAATATGGATAGTAAACGGATATCAAAATTTAAAACCAAATCCGTGTTAAATGGATACGGATACGGAGCGAATAATTTACGAATACATATTCGAATATGGATATGAAACGAATAATTGTCGGATAATTGATTTATACACTTTAAGATACAAAAGAGTGCATTGTTGTTGTTTTCAAACAATGGCTAAAATCAATTTAACAGAGATTAAAAGCATACTACATTCACAAACTACAATCATGAATGGAAAAAAATAGAGGTAAAAGGGAAAGAAAATAGCACTATTGTAGCACCATCATCAGCGAAAAAGATATTAAATTGAAAACCATATCGTATTATCATTTATCACACAACCAAGACTGAAATAAATATGAAATAATTATATAACAACTTCTATTCGGAACAATAAAGTTGGAGCCGGTTGGAAACAATTTCAGATCCGAATAATTGCAGACACATATAAAAATATTCACTTTTATAAAATTATTTCATCATATGCAAAAATTATCGGTATCCGTTTACACCCCTACATATTATGCAATATACACACAACATATTACCTAATTTGCCATTCGTTGAAAATTGTGCCACTTTATCCTAAGGATCAAATCCTTACCTATATTAGCCACTAAAGGGAATCGACTTTTGCAGCACCTAATTATACATTGGCGGAGCAAGTTGCATTCAAATACTAAAATATTCCTGTAAATAGTAGATTCCACCAAGGCACCAATAAACAAAGGTAATGTGCCCAGAAGATATTCCAATCTCGGTTATTACGTGTCAATCGCGCTAAATCATTTCCATATGAGTTGTGACCTAAGCAGTAAACTGTAAACATCAACATATTGTGCCTAAGTTTTCCACGGTAAGGCCAAAATCATGCTCAAGAGGTCCTGCATTCAGTACAAGAAAACAAAAAAACTTTCTTTTCTAGGAATCAAGACAAAAACAGTTTTACCATTTGTGAGAAGTAAACAAAACACAGGAAAGTCTAGAAAGCAATGTATACTACATTGCTTTAAATCAAACAAACAGGTTTTCGTATAGAACAAGGAGCAACAGGACAACTAGCTAACAATTCCAAAATCTTTTGCAAAGGTTTATCACCATAATCTATATCTTAAAAGAGAAATATGATGTCAATGTTTGGTAGAAGTATATAAAATTGAAAGTACTAACTAGGTTACTTGAAATCAGGACTCAACCTAACAAATAGATTACAATAGGTATCTAGTTGCCAGTAGTTCTGTCACCTTTTGCTCACAAAAAAAAAATCTTCAAGAGGGTTCAACAGAAAAGTAATTTCTTGAACTACGGCAGAACGTGACATGTGCCAAATTTATGGAAGAAAGCACCATTTAAAAAAGTTCCAGAAAAATACTTGAAACAGACTATTTCAGAAACTTCAGAAAAAGAATATACATAAAACAATATTCTAGTTTAATTCACTCTGAATCACACTCTGCCTGACAAACTGGTAGATAGTATGTATCCAGTTGCCAGTATTTCTGCCTTACACCTTCCCATACCTCCTTTGACAAGCAATCTTTAACTGGGAGAGGGATGAACTGAGTAGAATATCCTAAATTTGCAAGCTCAAGGGAGACCAGCTGGCAGTACACTACGTGAAAAAATGCATTGTCACCACAAAGTCCGTTGAAATAAGAGTAGATGCCCCCAGGTCTTAGTAGCCTAGGGAGGTGCTGGTGAAATTCTCTCATGTCCTCATAATATTCCCCATACGTGTCGAAGAATATACCTGTTAAAGTGAAATGCATGTCAGAGCAAGTTCCTGAGAGAAAGACCATTGTTGTACGGGGAACAGGAACATGAACGATTTCTTGAAATATTACACATACTTTATGGTACTCTGATGCAAAGTGCATTTAGTGGAAATCAAATTAACTTTTCTGCAGAGCTTTTCAGTTGTTACTTGCGAAATATGTGATAAACAGATAGGATATCTGAATTATTGAAAATTAAACCTATATAAAAGAACAAAGCTAATAAAGATTGGATTGCTGAGGTTTGCTTTTTCAATCGTAAATGGTCCCTGTTTCAAGATGACCGTATCAATACACAGTATGGACCCTCTGAACAGTATTTAGTTAACCCTTTGTCAGAGTTTAGTATTCATGATAAATTGAATTCTGATAATTTGGCTGCAACTTGATAGCATCAATCACATTTGTAAACCTACAAGGAAATGGATTGTTCCAACACACCAAGGTACCAAATTGTACAGTATCGAGTTCAATTATATTGAATGCTGAGTTGCTTTTGATTGTTACTTCTATAAGGCAGTAGAGTAAAAGAGAGAGAGAGAGAAAACTAGTGTACAAAACTCAACTCTCCGGTGCACAGTTTGGACCACATCAAAATCCATAAGGGTGTGGTAACGCTTAACGCAATACACATTATATTGGACAAACATCATGATACAGGTGGGTACAGTTCCTTAATTCCCTGGGTATCTCAGAGTAGCTGGAATTGATATTTGTTTCAAAATATAATGCCATAGTATTTGAGTAGGACCTACTGCCTGGTGCAGATTAACTCCGGTATGTCTGTTTTATGCTTGTATTTTTACTTGTTTTCAATTGAAAACAGGTAGATCCACAAGTTCCAATTCTGTTTTATTTTATTTTTTTGAAAATAATAACATTAAGAAAACATAGCATAGCATTAAAAATACAAGCATCATAGGTGTCAAGTTGAGGCAAAACATCTTGCTAACAACCAAAAACAACTAGCATAGCATTAAAAAAAACATACTAATAAAGAGGAAAAGGAACTGTTTATGGTACCATCATAGGTGTCGAGTTGAGGCACAACATCTTGCCAACGACCAAACACGATCTTTACATGCTTTTTCTCTCCCCAACCCAACTTCAACATCCTTGCATACACATCTGGATGTGCCTCAATTATTGTGTGCTCCTCTGGATTGTACCTCTCTATTGCCTCGTCAACTAAACCCATCCCAAACCCCACATTTAATATGTGTCCCCCATTTGTGCACACAGCTCGGGCATGGGCTTCCATCAGTGGCATCTCCCATCCCATCATTACAGCTTTGCTGTCTGTATCCATTATCCTATTAATTGAGAAAATGTAATTTCATTAATAAATTAGTCAGATATATTATCAGTTGAGGCCGGGGTGGACCTGCCCACCCCCCCCCCCCTGGATTTTGAGTTTTTGCCTCCCTCTTGATGTTTGATTTGTAATTCGGATTAAATTTAGAGTTAAAATTATAATAAATTTCTTAAATTATGATTGGTAATTAGAATTATAAGTTAGCGAATCAAAAATTATAAGTCAGAGTATTGGAAAGTATAAGTTGAAGTATTATTTTTATTGAGTACCTAATTAGTTAATAAGTTTAAACCCGATTAGCTATTTAAACCTAATTCGATATTTTTTTACCCCCGACGAAAATGCGGGGTCCACCCCTGAGTTGAGGGAATCCATATCACCCCCAGGTACCTAAGGTGCAAGTGGTGAATTTGGACCGTTCATTTCACATGGCACGAATCTCAAAGCAGACCCCCTATAACCTCAACAGGCACCGGATTGAGTTTGATATGGATGAAATTGATCTGAGCTGTTTCAATTGCACCTCCGGTACCTAGGGGGACACGGACTCAAGTTGAGGTATATTAGTACCACTGTACCAGGTTGTTTCAAATGCCTATTTTTTTGGTGATTATTTTGTCATTTTCACGAGTAAAAGCAGATGTGCTGATCCTAACAATACTGAAACCAACAAACCACTACCTGTCTTCTCCAAATGCAACTCTTTCATCAAGATAACTAGAATCTGAATTCGAATCATTTCTCTTCGATCTGGTAATAGTTCCAAGTATGAGCTCAGCTTGCACAGCGAAACCCAGCAAGACGTCGACTGTCTCCTGGTGCGAGCTCTCCATGGCGAGGTCCCCAGCACAGAGACCTGATGGAGTGAGCGCGTTCCATGGTGCACCAGCATCTAGGAGGAGGCGTACAATGGCTGTGTGACCATGGGACGCTGCGTGCATGAGAGGAGTCATGCCATTCGGGTCAAAATAAGAAGGATCTGCGCCGGAGGAGAGAAGGGAGGTTACTCCGGCGATGTCCCCGGCAGACGAGGATGCGCAGAGGCGGTCCTCCGGCGTGGCTGGTGTCTGATCAGCTGGCGCCGCCATTTTTAGTGACTGATTATGTTGATGGGGTTTATTTTCGCGGGAGAGGTTTTCACAGGGGGGGTTTCTAATGGTGAAGGCCTGGAAAGAAACGGGCTAATGGGCTGGTTTGAAAATTTTATCTATACGGGCTAATGGGCTTGGGCTTCATTTTATTGATCGGTTGAGGTAGATTATCATGTCACGGGCTTTTTAGACTTGAGTCCTTGATGGCAGAGAATTCGCATCCTATGAGATATCTAAAATTTAGTGTTTTTTTTAGAAATTAAACCCTTTCAAATATGTTCTGCATGAATCTCAGAGCACAAATAATACTGGCCTCCTGCACTGTCTCCGAATAGGCACTGTACACGTTGGTCACACAAAATTGGAGATATGTCAGAGGATACGCACTCGATGGCAGAGGGGCGTCACGGCAGGGGCGGATCTATAGAGCCTCAGGGGTAGGCAAATGGATTATGAAATTTTTTTGAAGTAGAACTAGTATTATACGTTAGTGCCTATCTCTAAACAATATTAGTGCCTACCCTGATTCCACAGAAAATAAGAAAATATGGTCCAGTTAGAGATCCATGCCATGTTTATAATCTCTCTTATGTTAATGGAAATGAAAAATCGTTGAAAAGAAAAAGAAAAAGTTGTTTTCACCGTGGAAAAAAAGGAGATGGGAAGAAAGAAGAGTGTGATATGTGGAATCATTGTTTTCTATTTAATTGAATGGACCAGATTTTGGTTTTCATATTGGGCCGCATTAAAATATATTGGAATCAGTTTTTTTTTTTTTAATTTAATGATTAGTTTTAAGTTCTTTGTTTTAAATTTTGACATGAGGCCATGTTGACATTATATTAGGATAAGTTTCTAATCATTTAATTCAAGCAATTTTAATTACTGTAATTTATTATTATTTTTATATTATATTATATTAGTGAATAATTGAGACTTGTTTTTTGTCTTATTAAAAATTTCTTACAAGTTATAATTGTATAAAAAAATTCTATTTTTCAATGCTAGTTTCGTATAGACTACTATTTTTTGATGCGCTAATTTCAAACATTCAAATTTTAAAAAGTGTGTGTATTTTGTGCCTACCTCTGATCAAAATTCTGGATCCGCCCCTGGCACCACCTCAATTATTAGAGCCAAGATCCTCAAGAATTGTCGAGAGTTCGATTTATGAATCTTCTAATTTTGTATTGAGTCAAGTGGTCAAAAAATGTTCAGAAAATGAATGCATTAAAATTAATTTATAAACCTTCTAATTTTGACTGCTTAACTTTATACTAAATTAATTCAAAAGTTATTATTTTTATTTTTTACATGCAAATGCGTCAATAGTAATATAGACGGATTTTAACGGTTCGAATTTGTCATTTAAAATTAATTCAACAGATTTAAGTGTTGAGTTCATAAAAAAAAAATTGATTAACTTAGGGGACACACTAGTTGTACTCTTAAATGTGAAGTCTCGACTGCTTCAGCCCATTATGTTGATCATCTTTTGTTAATTATGGTGGTTTATTTAAATATTGTTGAGTGTCGTATAATTATTTTATTAATAAGAAAATTTAATAGGTGTAATTATTTTTGATGAAGTGTTTTTATCATAGTAACAAAATTCTTGGGGGATATAGTATTTTGTAGGAAGTGAATTATTCTTTCTTTATATTTTCTACGTGAAAAGGAAGAGGGCGTATTCTTTAAATTTTGAAAAAAATTCTAGTGTACTCATCAAAACTTTCAAATTAGTTAATTTTCCCATTAAAATATTAAAATTTCTTATTTCTCCGTCTTAAATTAAAATTCTTTATTTTATCATGTGTTAATTAAATTTGAAACTTTCATATTCATATCGTATCCGATCATACTCATATCCATGCAACTTAGAGTAATATTAATATGGGACCACGATCAACATGGAACAATAGACATTTTTTTTTTTGCTTGTCTGTTTGACTGCCTGACAATGAATCAAACTTATTTTAATAACTAAAATAAGAGGGGGAGGGGGGAGAGAGAGATTACGGCCCTGTTCGGTAGCCCAATAAGAAATAGGAATCAATAGTTACTGTTTATGTTGAAAAAAAAAATTCAGTTCAAGTAAATTTTTTTTTTCACATAAACAGTAACTTGTTTTTTACTGTCGAACAGAGCCTACAACTGCTTGTTTCAACAGCAGGGAAATCTCACAGGCTTTGCCCAATAGTTTCTTTCAAAGATAAAAGAGCGACATGTATAGCCGTATAGGTTACAGTTTCTTTTACGATTCGATAAACATAAATTTGACTTGGCATGCAGATTAAAGTTCATGATACAGTATTTATCATTAAAATGGCTATAAAAAAATGATAAGCATGGAAGGAGTCAAGATTTTTTTTTTTTTTCAAAAAAGTTGTAAAAGCATTAATTATCTGTATTTCTAGTAGTAATAACATGGAATGAGTCAAGATATTGAGACTGGATAGTTTAATAAGTGTTTAAAGAAAAACAATTGTATAAACTATTGTAAAAGTTAAAAATATTAAAGATAACATACAAAAATTTAATTTACAAGGAGGCCTTTCTCCTACTCTCTCTCCCATGATTAATGAGGTCATTAATTCTTATATATGCTACTTGAATTTAAAGAAGATTGAGTTGTTTACCTCACGTTACTTCTCATATTTTACATCTCGATTGACAGTTTAAATCATAACTTGAATTAATTATGAAATAAAGTTTTGCTCCGAAAATTTTTTATTCATAGAAATCATTAAATCTAGACGTATGAAAATAGAAGAGTGTCATATTTTCAGCAAATATAGAAAGATCTGACTCATTAATTTTGATCCAAAATATATGCATATGTCTCAATAGTTCAGATTCAAATATATGTCTTTCTGGGATCATATATGGACCAAAGCTTGATTCTCCTCTAATCGGACTGTTCGGATCCAAACTTAAAGGAAAACATGGATATAAATCATTAAGTCTAATTCATAATATTTAGATCGGACTCAATGAATCATATTTTTTTTATATTTATTAGAAATGATACACTTTTTTTATTTCCAAACGTCTGATTTTAATAATTTTTACGAATAAAAAAATTCCTTTTACTCCACCTATTATTTCAGGATAAAAAAATGGCCATAGATTGCAACGGCAGAGCGTGTGGGAAAGGGAAGGAAGAGATCTGAAAAAGGCAACGCATCAGAATTAAATGCCAACGGTAAAATTGACCTTTTTTAGTATACCTGAAGCAGCGGCAGCGGTGCATTGCAATTCTGTTTTCATCTACTTTTAAATACTGCCATCACTCTGCAAAGAGTAGAACTAGGGTGCTCTTAAGTCTAAAACTTATCAAATCGATTTCAAATGACGAATTCAAACCGTTGAAATTCACCTATCTTACGTGTGATGCATCTACATGTGAAATTTTTAAACATTCGAATTAATTTAGTATAAAGTCAAGCGGTCAAAAAACGTTCAAAAATAAATGCACTAAAATTAATTTATTAACCTTCTAATTTTGACCGCTTGACTTTATACTAAATTAATTCGAATGTTTAAAAATTTTCACATGTAGATGCATCACACGTAAGGTAGACGGATTTCAACGGTTCGGATTCGTCATTTAAAATCAATTTTATGAGTTTTAGAGCTAAACTTTGGTGAGCTTAAGAGCACCCTAGTTCTACTCCTCTGCAAAATCTAAAGTACTGTATATAACAGAAACCAAGGCGCTTCTTTCAATTAGACCGTTGCATTTATGTTTTCTATAGATTTTGAATAAAATGCGCTCCCGGACGCGTCATTCATCGCTCCAGATTACAACATCAGATCACCATTTTGCTTAATTAAACTTCTAATAGCATTGTTGAAAATTGAATTTGCTTTCTCTTTTTACTTGGAATCAGAATATAAAGAAAGAGAAGAAAGCTCAAATCAACCAATAATTTTTCTTATTGGTACATGCTTTTACTTTCACATGCATATCCTAATGATGCCAGCTAATGTACATGTTCTAATGTTATGAACACCAAACATGCTTATTCCTTTGTCCCTATTCTCTTCAGCATCCAGCTAATTGATTATGATCATAAAACAAAACCACCTAATCTAGGACCATGTTATTCCAATTGGGCTAGCAACCACGTGCTTCCCATCCGACCACACAAGCCGTGCAAACTCAGTTGAACTTGATGGCATTGTTGAAGAAGAAAATGTTACCGTGTAACTCTGCTGCTCGCCACTCTTTTTGAAGCTCAATTCAGATGGATCAACCGCCACCTTAACTCCTCCAGCTGCGCCATTAGTCACAACAGTCACCTTGTATGTGCCTTTCTCTCCTACATTGGTTAATGTACGCGTATGCTTCACCATGGTGGTCCCGTTAGTAAAAACTACTGAGAAAGAGGGATAGTTGAGAGATGACACGGCATACGGTTTTTTGCTATCACAAGTGTAGTTGGCACGCTTGGCAACTGTTGCAATCATGAATTGGGTGTAATTAAGCGCACAAAGGAAGTCTAGATAGTCATCGGGAGTTAGGTCATAGACCAACCCGGGATCAACGGCTCTTGGTGGGTCCACATACCCAGCCCCTATATCAAAGGGCGTTGCGGTTTTTCCAGTGGCAACATCTAAGATTCCATCACCACTTGGATAAGTCGAGTATGCAGTTGTCATCAGTGCCGACCGAATGGCGGCTGGGCTCCAACCTGGGTGGGCCCCTTTCAGCAGTGCTGCGAGGCCACTCACATGGGGGCATGACATAGATGTGCCAGATATGATGTTGAACTCAACACGGCGCGAATCTGCTGCTAACCCTGTTGGACCAACTGACTTACTCCAACCAGCTAGTATGTTAACACCTGGTGCTATCAAGTCAGGTTTTAAGATTTGTGGCGTGATTGTGTTGGGCCCACGAGAAGAAAATGCGGCAACTACCGGAGATGGCATTATGCCTACCTTGGTCCCGTCAAAAGCAATTGTCGCCGTCGGATTAGGGTCTGATGAAATGTATGATTTAATTAAATCACCAGCCTTTTGACCTACGGCAGTGGCAGGAAGGAGATGTGCATCAGCCACTAGCTCCTCTCCATTTGCTGCTGTGTTTGCAAGCACCATACCAGCCCCACCAGCATCATGTACCACTAGCCCCTTTTGCACCCTTGGATTGGTACCGCGATCACACATGACTATTTTGCCTTGCACCTTTTCAGGCACAAGTGTACCAGGCATGCACAAATTTCCTATAGTAGCATTTGAAACCTTACCAGCATAGACAATAGGAAGTGTAGAGTTAGCCAACAGTTTACCGCTATAAAGAGACACGCCAGAAAATTTCTGATTGTTACCTAATGTTACAGAAGCAGGAAAATCCCGATCAATTGTGCCTGCACCCACAGTTGTAATCCATGGTGCCACGTTAGAAAGCGTTGAAGCACCAGGACCTGAGTTCCCGGCTGAACACGAAACAAGTACGCCTCTCTCCATGGCAGAGAATGCACCGATAGCAACACTGTCACGGAAATAGTCAGCTGTACCACCACCCAAAGACATTGACAAAATCCCACAGCCGTCTGACACAGCTGCATCCATTGCTGCTAAAATATCAGAACTAAGGCAACCCCCCAGCCAGCAAACCTTGTATGCTGCCAAACGGGACCCCACTGCCATGCCACGTGCTGTACCTGTGGCAAAACCGAGAAGGCTTGCACCTACCACGGCAGACCCGGCAGCAGTACTGGAAGTGTGGGTCCCATGTCCATCATTGTCACGTGGGGACCGTGACTCTTTGGTCTCATCTATGGGTCCCTTGCTTGCCTCATACCCCTTTGAAAAAAAACGGGCTCCTATTAATTTTCTATTACAGGCAGATTTATTGAAATCGGGTCCAGTTTCACATGTACCCTTCCAATCCGGTGGTACAGGTCCCAACCCAGTATCATCGTAGCTTTTTCCCTCTGGCCAGACACCGGTATCCAACACTCCAACCACCACGTCGGACGCTGAGTTGTCTTGTGGGAAGGCATTAATGCCGGTGGTCCACTGGTCCAGGCCCAGGAACTCCGGAGTACGAGTAGTGTGAAGCTCATAACGGATCTCTGGGTTAACAAACATTACACCAGGCTGGGTCTCTAGAACCCGAGCCTCGGCTGGTGTTAAACGGGCTGAGAACCCGTGAAGAACAGTGTCGTATGAATAGATGATCTCGGCTGACTCGGATACTGACTGAAGGGATACACCATACCTACAAAGTAAGTTGATCAAATTCAATTGTCTCAGGTTCTGAATTTTTTTTCAATTTTATTGACTAAATTGCAAAATTGAACATCAGAATCGGACTGGACTGGACTGGACTGCATGGTAGTATGGAATCACAATTTGCAAACTTGGAAGGGTGAAATTGAAAAGGTTACAAATTTACCAGTCACGAGGGTAGAACTCAGAGGGCATCTCGGACTTGGCCATGTGAACGATATAGGTGCTTCTCTGCTCAGCAGCACGTGCCAGGCACGTGAAGGAGAGGAAGAGAACTGAGAGAACCAGCGCCATTCCTTGTAGCAGTGATTCAGATCCCATTGCTTCCGCTTTTCTATCTAGGTTAGGTTTCTCTCTTCCCCTCTTCACTGATCGTATCGTGCTTATAACTGAAGGTACTTGCGTAATAGAAGAGAGGGCTACTTCACATGGGGAGCGCCTGGTAGTGGTCTGTGTAGACTGTACATGGTAAAGCTTTATAGAGCAACAGGAACAGGTTATGTTCACATTTGAAACTTGTACTAGAGATCTTCTGTGGCGATACATATGTGCACAACTATATAGATTTACGCACACGCGGGGACCACACGATGTTTCTGTGGTAACTGGGAAGTGGGGTCTCCACGGACAAATTGGACACAGTCACACAGCGTGTGACTCTTCACGTGCCTTATAGGTTAAGCATACCTGATTTTTAGTAATTGATAAAGTCCTCTGAAATCCTTCAGGATAGAATTTACGGTGGGTTATTAATTTTTTTTGTTGGTACATTAGTAAGTGTTATGAAACACAGTAGTACATTAAATGGAAATAATTTGATGTACTGATAAAATAAAAGCATATCTGTATCTATAGTTCTATTAAAAAAATACATATATAAGTGAAGTAAATTAAAGTACTAAATCTTTTAAATTTTGGTACTATTCATCTACTTACGTTTACTAAATCTTTTATATGGTACTATTCATCTACTCACATAATAATAATAACTATTCTATCTTTTTTAACTATAAAAAATATAAATTATATTTTCTTTAGACCAAATTATATAAGACAAAGGTGAGATATATGTGAATTAATTAATGGTACACGTATGTCGAGGGTAAAATTAGGGTGTTCTTATTCTTAAGTTTAGGGGCGGACTTATGATTTTTGTCAGGTAAAAAAAAATATTGAATCGGATTTAAATAGCTAATCAAATTTAAACTCATTGACTAATTAGGTACTTGATAAAAAAACAATGCTTTAACTTATATTTTCCAATATTTTGATTTGTAATTTCTGATTCTCTAACCTGTAATTGTAATTACCAATCATAATTGAAAAAAATTATTTAAATTTTAACTCTTAATTTAACCCGAATTACAAATGAAACATCTAGAGGAGGGCAAAAAGAATTCCAGGAAGAGCAAAATCAATTGGAACGTCTCGATCTCCACTAAAACTCAAAATCTGGGGGGGGGGGGGGGGGGGGGGGGGGGTTGCCCCCCTGGAACCATGTGGATCTGCTCCTACTTAATTCATCAAGTTTTTTTATGAGTTTAATTCCAAAACCTATAAAAATGGCTTCAAACAACGAATTCAAATTGTTAAAATTGATCTACTTTATAAATGATACATTTACATAAAAACTTTAAAAACTTTCAAATTAATTTAATATACAATCAAACATTTTAAAAAAAAATTGTAAGTTTACTACATTTATCTTTTACCATTTGACTGTATAGTCAGTCTTCGTTAAAGTGGAAAAAACGTACGATGTCGTGACCAAGTGAACAGTGACCTGTGCCGTGACCAAAATGTCAAGGGGTAGTCGTGGCACACGAGTCACACCGTGTCCAAACGTAATTGGTCACGTTTCTCACATTTAACTATTTTTCATAATTTAAGTTGGTTTATTCAAGATTCACTATTTGATTAAGACCTGACAGTTCTAATTACACATGACTCGCGTGATTACGTGTCGTACTTTAACTGGATCTTTCTTATGCCGTGTTGTGACCAAAATATCAAGAAGAGGTTACGATACGAAACAATAACACATGCCGTGCTGTTCCGTGACAGAGCTGACTCCGCCGTGCCATTTTTCCCACTCTAGTCTTTGTTCTTCGACCTAATATAGAGTTTGGCTAATATAACATCAGTGTCATTTTAACTTATATAACATCAATTCTAAAATATATCAAATCGACTTTGAACGACTAATTCAAACCTTTCAAACCGATTTACATTACAAGTGATGTGTTTACATACAATTTTTTTTTATATTTTTGAGTTATTTTAATATCAAATCAAGCGGTAAAAATATTTTAAAATGAATGTATTAAAATTAACTTAAAAACTCACATTTTTAACCGCTTGACTTGATACCAAATAAACTCAAAAACTTATAAATTTTACATGTAAACACACAACTAATGAAGTATATCGGTTTGAATGGTTTGGATTCACCATTTGAACTCGATTTAATAGGTTTTGGAGTTGGTGTTATATAGACTGAAATGACACTGATGTTATATTAGCCATACTCCCTAATATATTCCAGGGGAATTATGTTGGGAGTAATAATAGAGGAATATTGATGTATTTCTATTTGAAGCCGAATCACAGGGAACTTGTTTCAGTAAAATATTCTCTGCCTGCTGCCACCCTGTGCCTACCTCTTTAGAGTTTAGGCTCTCACTAACCAATGCAAGCGCGTTTTTTAAGATAATTCATTATTCAATTTCACGCCGTACTCAAAATTAGTAATAGATAAGCTTTTGTTTTTGTTTGGACGCAACAATTGTAATCAGTCTGTACTGTAAATTTATATTTATATTTTTAAAATTCAAATAATCAGTTCAAACTATTAAATATAATCTCTATATGAAAATATACTCGTAGAATAAATTTTACTTTCAAAAATTTTTGTACTATTTTATTAAGATAGATAGAATCACTGCTTTTGAATGGTCCAAAATATTCAATTCAAATGATTTTTTTCTATCTATATAAAAATAGCAAAAAATAAAATAAATATATAAAATTTGATTTGCAATTACATTTCATATGAAAATTATGTTGAATAGTTATAATTGACTGTTTTAATATTAAAAACAGAAATATGAGTTTATTAGCACGAATTATTGTATAATATGCATATTACCGTAGCCTCACTTGAATAAACAATACCTCTATTTCGAAATTTCAATTCAAAAGAAAACTCTATTTCGAAATAAAGATTATATATTAATATTTGTCTCATCAGGTTTAGAGAGCTATCATGCCGCTTCACTGCTTTTTTAAGCGGTGAGAACTATGGGGAAATTTCACATGAAACTCTAGACAAAAAACAAGAAGAAAAAAAAGATCAGGATTTGCAGGTCGTTTCAAATGATCGGCTCTTTTCTTTCTGTCAACTAGTGACAGCAGCGTGAGGCACTTCTGTCTCGTGGATCTTGTCATCGTTTTTCAGTACTTTCATCTAATGGATTTGATCACCGCGCTTTCTTTCGACCTCGTAGGGTTTTTATTCAACAAGCAGTTCATTTTTTCTTCTCTTCTCTCGAACTCTTCTTTCCTTCGTTGGCAATGAAAGAGTGGATGGAACGAGCTGTACATATAGTTATGTAATTTCTATGTTGTTGTATGATTTGGCTTGTATTGGTGTTTGTTGCGTGCTCACTTTCTTCTGCTCCTCCCCCCTCTCTTCTTTCTGACTCTCACACTGGCAGCTCTACATTGAGACCTTTGTCTCTGTCCGGTTGATTCAATTCCTGGTCATGTTTGATTCAGTGCCTTCGTTGGGACTTCTGAGTAGTGACTCTCTCGGTTTAATTCATTCAATTTCCGATCCGATTTAATTCAGTGCATTCTACGATAAAATTGTCAGCAGGACAATCTTCGCAATCGGTAGATTCCTATCATTTTTATTAAGCAAGGATGATCAAATTTGTGTCCACATGATATACATACATTAATACGTTTTTAATTTATTTACAGCTGTATACTTTTTAAAATACTTGTTGTCTCATCTTATGTAATAGCTACTTAATTTGTAAAATTTAGAAATCTATTTGTATTTGAGGATATGTCCGAAATAAATGGCGGAGATAGAGAGCAATAACAAGTGGAGGATGGAATGTGTAGTCATAAATTGTCTTATTTTACGAACTCTTGATGTAATTTTTCGGCTGATGATCCAAAATAAAAATTGCAATGTTGGCAATTTAAAATAAACTCGTGCCGGAACGACCCATTATTATGTCTGTGCGCGTGATTATTTATTTATTTGGCTGAAGTCAGGGACAACACGGACACATACACTAACAAACGAGATGATCTGACACCACTATCCGATAATATACTTCCTTCAGCAAAAGAGATTTTTTAAATCAACTTGTCAGGAAATAGATTGATGTTTATTTATTATTTCTAAATAAGAAAGATCGAACCATTGATTTGATTCAGGATAGGATGGACCGAATCAATTGCATAGTCACTTCTTAGTCACATCTGTACATAACTAAAGCAACAGTCAGAGATGTCGGCCACTGGGCCACGGACTCAAATTTGAGACTGCCGACTGGTAACTGGTGAGAGACTGAGAGCACATTTCAGAGACGAAATATAATGAGTTGCTTCAACTTGGGAAATGCTCTACATCGCAACCTTTGTCCCCCCTACGGCCCTACATTCCATGATATTCTTATGATAAATAAGAGTAAGGCTTGGGTGCTATGGATAGCATAAGGCTATCCCGTGCTACGGTCTCAAAAATCTATTGTATAATCTTCAAATTTTGATTTAAATAGCTTAATAAATTAGTTATATAATAAACTTCCAGAGTACTAATTTTTACTATTTTTGAATTTTTTTTTACTATTTATTATGATTTATGAAAGATAGCCAAAATGATCTAAATTTTCTTTTATTTTCCTATTCATTTTTGGCTCTTTCATAAATCATAATAAATAGTAAAAAAATTTAAAAAATAGTAAAAATTAGTATTCTACAAGTTTATTATATAACCAATTTATTGAGCTATTTAAATCAAAGTTTAAAAGTTATACGATAAGTTTATTATAAGTTTAAAAGTTTAAAAGTTTAAAAGTTATATGATAAATAAGAGCAAGACTTGGGTGCTATGGATAGCATAAGGCTATCCCGTGCTACGGTCTCAAAAATCTATCGTATAATCTTCAAATTTCAATTTAAATAGCTTAATAAATTAGTTATATAATAGTAAAAAAAATTATTATTTTTGAAATTTTTTTTACTATGGAAATACCTTAAATCCCATGCTTCAACTTGCAGAGTACTAATTTTATTATTTTTGAAATTTTTTTACTATTTATTATGATTTATGAAAAATGGCCAAAATGACATAAATTTTATTTTATTTTCCTATTCATTTTTGGTTATCTTTCATAAATCATAATAAATAGTAAAAATTAGTATTCTACAAGTTTATTATATAACCAATTTATTGAGCTATTTAAATCGAAGTTTGAAAGTTATACGATAAGTTTTTGAGACCGTAGCACGGAATGGCCTTATGCTATCCAGAGTACCCAAGCCTTACTCGATAAATAAATTGCTCTTTCCCTTACATTGAATACAATACTCCAATTTAAAAACCATAAATAAGAAATAATATTTTACCTTTTTTTTTCTTAAAACCGAAATTGCATTTCGGTTCCGAAATTTTTTTTTTTTGGGACTGAAATGTCATTCCGGTCCGAGGTGTTTTCACAAGTTTTACTATTAATTTTTTATCGAAATCTGTAAAAATGGCTAGGACCGAAATGCCATTTCGGTTTGGTTCTTATGATTTTCGTAAAAAAAAACAATCAAGTTAGTTTGGTAAAATATTGTTTCTTATTTATAGTTTTTTAAAAAACTTCCCTTCAATCATATCATTTCAAGCTTTTTATATTTTCAATAGATGATTTCACAACCACATTAAAGGCGAATTGATGCACTTCTATTCTTCTAAGCATGTTGATCAGTTTATTTGAAATTAAGTTCAATATTAAATTCATTTCATATTCCGACAGAACATTCAGAAAGTTATATGTGTCCGATTCTAAACAAATGGAGTAGTGCAGTAAATTTCTTTGTGAAATTGACTATTTTTTTTTTAATAAAAATTAGAGAACTTATTTAATTTATTTCTGTATCGATGAGAAATTAAAATTACTTGTAAATGTGAATTGCTGTTGTGTTTTCGGCCCTCCTCCGTCTCTATTATTAAATGTCATGCACGCGTTACCCGTTGCATAGGGAATTAATGCCTAGATTCTCTAATTGTTGTTATTACGCGTAAAATAGCTAGCTTAATATAGATATTTGAGTGGGGCTACAATAATGGAATCAAATCATCTGCCCATAAAATTCCTGCACACAAGTTCAATCCATCTAATAATTTCATACTTGTTTTTATCTGAGTATATTTGGTTACAATATTAGAATGGTTAGAATATCAAAATTGGTGTTTGTCTTATTGGAATAGTTTGTTCCAATTTTTTGTGAGAGTAACTTGTTCTAATAAGACAAATAAGTTTGAATCCCTATTCTAGCTATTCTAACTCAATCAAACACTGAATAGCTTGTTCTCAAAAATAGTCTATTCTCATTGTAACCAACATACCCTTGAACGGTCATATTTAAATGTTGATTGTATTTTTTTTTTTCAAAACTCAAATACTTTTCATTCTTTAATTGTAACAGTTCAGATCGGAGAAGACATAAAATGGATGGATAAATTGACCCTGTGTGCAGGAATTTTATGCCCACAGAAGAGTAGGAGATTTGGTTCCTACAATAATATGCATAGTACAGATTGATTCGTACCATTGATTGATGTATCTATTTTTAGAGTTCAAACAGTCAATCTAAACCGTTCAACGTAATCTCCATATGAAAATTACTTGTATTTAAAGCCGTTAGTTTAAAAAAAAAATACTTGTAAATCAAATTTATATATTTTATTATTTTTTTAGATACACATAATATTATTTGATATAAACATTATAAACCATTCAAAAGTAGTTATTTTATACCCATCTAAAAAAACAATAAATAAAGTACAAAAAATATCAGTCAACAAGAACATTTTATATAAAAATTGTGATAAACAGTTCTGATCGCCTATTTAAACTTTAAATCTTTAAATCGAAAGCATTGAGACCAATCAACGGAGGGATTTGAATACAATTCACTAAGGGGGAATTTCATGCATCCCCCTAAAAAACTTCAATATAAAATAATAAAATTTACTAAACAATATCAATTAAATAAATATGACCATTATACCCCTCCTCTCTCCTCTCTCCCTCTCTCTCTCTACCCGTCCGCTCCAATTCCTGGGCGCCCAAAAAATCGCCCAAAAAAATCTTAGCGACAATTAGTAAATGCAAGCACCTGCACTCCATGTTTTACCAGCAAATCTTATTACATACTAATTAAAACCTTCTGATTACTCTATCTAAAAATACTCCTTGATGGTCCTTGCATCCAGCTGGAGGTGTGATACTGAGCTTGACGGGTGCGTACTGGCCCTGACTGACCCGTTATACTGCATGATGTTACCTATTTCAATGAAGAGAATACATGCAACACAAATCAATTAGAAAGGATAATATCAATAATATTAATAATAAGAAGAAGAAAACATTCATTTCTTCAAACTTGAAAGCAAGAAAACATTTTAGTAGTTTTATTTTAATTGAATTTGATATCAGTATGTACATAGCATGTGATACTGGACGTAATATCAGTTCAGTTTGGGATAACAAGTTTATATGCAATAATCAGGATTAGAAGGTAACATACGCTTCCTCTATATATATAATCAAAATTCACAGAATTAATATAATAATCTTACAAGACTGAATGAACTTGTAAAAATTTGAAGCCAGTTGAATTTCAGATTTATTTCCTAAGCATATCAATTGCTTGTACCAGATTTAAGGCATAATCTGCTTCATAGCAAGAGAATTGCTCATTCCACCTTGGATTAGTGACATGGTTATACTGGTACTAGCAATTTGACATATTCATATGATTCTGACACTCGGGATTGGAATCGGAATCGGGTTCTTGACCGTGGAAAACTCGCATGGGCGTGAGACTCGGGTGAAACTCGGATCGGATTCGACTCTGCCGAGTTTACAAAACCATGCATATTCAGTCATCGTCAACTAGTTTTTATGATTAAAATATCAATTACTTGTTCCATTCTAAAGTTTCAACTGAAAATATATTTAGACAACTTAGCGACAGAAAATTGTGGTACTCGGTATCTCAAATTTGTGACAATATCCGCTTGAGGTACATTTATAGCAAGCAATTCAGATTTATTAAAATTCATTTTCAATCCTGATAATTTTTCAAATCAAATCCATTCAGAGCAGATAAGCAACTATCTTTTTCTCATATCAGCTTGTCAAAATAACAAGGTGCTCAAACTTTGATGAGGAACCAAATTTATAGTGCAAAAGGACATCTTGTGAACAGAGAAAACTCACAGATTTATAATTGGTGCCAGGTTATTGACGCCAGGTTCTTTTGGCGCTTGAAATTGGAGCAGACGGGTAGAGAGAATAGAGAAAGAAGGGAGGGGTATAATGGTTATATTTATTTAATTGATATTGTTTAGTAAATTTTAAGTATTAAATTTTATTATTTTATTGTTTTTGAATAAATATGTGAGTTTCTATTATTTTGAAAGGTAATTATGTTATTATAAACTTTTGAGGGGGATACGTGAAATTCCCCCATTCATTAAAGCAGCATTGTAATAGTTGTTGAGGCGGGGGATTGTTCACATGGATGTTTTGGAATATAGAATTATACTAGTCAATTTCTCCAATTATTTTAGAAAAAGAAAAAGAAAAAGAATATATATATATATAGAGTTAGGCTGGGTGCTATGGATAGCATAGTGGCCTCTATGCTACGGCTCAATATTCGAGTTTTCAAAATCCAAACGGTCGATCCGAACCGTTCATCTTATTCTCCATATTAATATCTGCTTGGAGACCAAATTTTATAATTTTCTGAATTTTTTTACTATTCATTAAGCCACTTTGAAAATCGCTAATCCAACGGTTTTACTGTTTTGTGCAGCCACCGTTGGATCAACAATTTTGTAAAATACTTAATAAATAGTAAAAAAATTCAGAAAAATGTAAAATTTGGTCTCCAAGCAGATATTAATATGGAGAATAAGATGAACGGTTCGGATCGACCGTTTGGATTTTGAAAACTCGAATATTGAGCCGTAGCATAGAGGCCACTATGCTATCCATAGCACCCAGCCTAACTCTATATATATATATATATATATATATATATATTTTTTAATTCTGAAACAAGAGAATTAGACATAAAAAATTTAGGGTAGCTGGCTGAGACTCCCAACATCAAGTAACTGCCACAAGAATAGGAATTCACATCCCCTCAGGTTACCTGACCGAGTACAATTAAATCCGACGGCCCAAGATTGAAATTTTTAACTTGGCACAAATCTCAAAACACAAATAATAATGCCTATTGACCTATGTTATGGATTCGTATTTTTATTTTCAAATTTCAAAACATGATTTTTATGTGAAAATATATTTAGAGACTGAATTTTATATATTTTAAATATTTTTACTCCTTTTTAAGATTAGTAGAAAATAACCACTTTTGATGGTTAAATTTTTTTAAATCAAATGATTTTCTAAGAAAAAAGTAAAAGAAAATATGAAAAACGTTAAAGTCAGTCTTCGGGTGCATTTTCATATGGACATCATGTTTAACTAGTTGGATCGATTTCTTGAACTTTAATTACTACATCTTTAATTTACTTTTCAATCAAAATAATATATTTAAGATATAAAATAAAAATGCAGTCTGATATATTCTAAAATTAACCTTCTAGAAAAAAAATAATCTCTAAGAAAAAGGTTAACATCAAAAATTGAGAAATAAATCTGCTGTTATTCAAGGCCCTGTTATTTTTTTTTTCCAGTCATTTAAATTTTCTCATGTGAAGATCTCAACAAAGATACGATATCAAACACGAATTTCAATAAAGTTGAACGGCTAGAGGTTGTTATCTCAAAGGAATAACAGCAGATTTATTTCTCAAAATATGACTTAAAACGGTTACCTACCATCATAAATGAGAAAGAAAACATAGCTTTCTTTGTTAGGTCTTGGTACGTAGGATGATATAAATCATAAATGTAATGTGTAATGAATGAAAGTCAATATTGTCGTTTTTTTGCACGTACACCTTACATATGGGTGGTATTGTTAATGCTATACAAATAATTCTTTTAAAAATCATTTTGTTATTGACTTGTACGATTAAATTTAATGCTTTAAATGTAATAGGTATTATATCGCTATCAGTTATTAATTGTGATATTTGAATTATTAAAAAAAATTGTGGTCTCACTATTAATATATTAACTCTTCAAATATATAATATGAGTAAGACTATGTTACTATGTATAATGAGGATTGGTCCATAATTACAGATCAATATTTTAGTTTTCAAAGTCTCATAATCAATTCAAACTATTCAACATTTTCACATGAAAATGTATTCGCAGACTATAATTTGATACTTTTTTGCTATTTTTTTAAATAGATAGAAAATCACTCCTAATCTTTAGATGAAGTGATTTTTTTACTTTAGATAGTAAAATATTTATGAAAATTATAAAATTATTATTTGAAGGTATATTTTCATATGAAAATCACATTGAATAGTTAAGATGGACTAGTAATCTGGACTTTAATAACAACAATATTGATTCGTAGTACGGACCAATCTATGTTATGTATAGTTCCATAGTCTCACTCATATATACCACATGGCGTATATATATGTTACAGTAATAGATTTGAAATGTCTTATTATTTTCGTTCTCCAATCATATCTCACATTTTTATGTCTGTTTTCAAAATCCAAACAGTTGATCTGAACCGCTCAATATGATCTCCAAATTAAAATGTGCTTAAAGAACAAATTTATATTTTAATATTTTTTTCACAAACATTTTAGATAGTTATAAAATCACTATTTGTAAAATGGCTCATAATCTTATAGAAAATAGTGATTCTGTACCTATATCAAAAAATACAAATTTTCTTACAAAAATATAAAATTTAATCTTCAAAGTTTCAAGCAAATTTTAATATGAAAATCATATTGAGGTATAATTTTTTTTAACCCTACTCTTAAATGTTATTATAGATGTCATGGGGTCTGGGCCCACTATCAGGTGGGGACAAACAAGGGTGGATCCAATTTTTTTGTCAAGAGCATATAAAATAGCGAATCATATTTAAATAGTTAACCGGAGTATAAGACAATGCTCTAATTCCTATCTCTAATGTTCTGACCTGTAAAAATCTAACTACCAATCTGAATTCAACAAAATTATTGTAATTTTAACTTTAAATTTAATTCAAATTATATACTAATATTTTAAAAAAAAATTAATCCAAACAAATAAATCTCTAAAAAAATTTAAAATTCAGAAAAGACAATTGCCTTCCGACTCGACTTGGGTCCGTCCAAAGTGCTGTTGTATTTTCTATATTTATTTCAACTTAATTTCAATATGCAGCAAGACCTAATTCTATAATTTCATATATACCTATAACCGAGATGATATTAAACATATTTAATAATTTCAATTAATTAATTAATTTAGTATTATGGGCGTTTTCGTTTTTTGATGTTTTATTAGTGAATCAAATTTACAATTTACAATAACGGGTGGATAATATAACATGCCAATTTCCGAAAACTTTATTAATACCATTTAAAAAAAAACACCTCTGAAATTGAAGAATTTCAAAAATACAAGGGCTGCCAATTTAATCTGCGGTTTCATTCTTGGGTGCCACAGATTGAATTGAAGGCCACCAAAAACCTAAATATAAGTATATTCCAGGGCCTCCAATTCAATATGTGCTCCACAAGAATGAAGCCGCAAATTGAATTGACGATCTTGGTATTTTTCAAATTCCGCATAAAACGCAGTTTTTTCATTTTTTTTTTTTTTTAGAATATGGTATAAATAAAAATTTCGGTGCCAATTCACCGCACATGATACAGGAATCTTGTGATGGATGTGAAACCAAGAAGAGCCAAAAATAGATCAGACAGCGCATCCGCCTATTCGGCTGTATTCGAGTTTGTTAAAGAGTCTATTAAAATACAAGAGGTGATATTTTTGGGATGAATTGTTTGTTGGTTCTATCCTATCCGAGTTTGGGAACAGCACAAAGTGTGTAAATTTAATAAACTTTTATATACCAGAATAGCAAACATCATTGTCTGGCTTAAACTGCTTGAACTGATAATGGCGTTTGGTAGAGGTTCAGGGGTAAAGATTTTTAACAGATTAGGTTTGGCTCCATGCAGCGCACTGACTATAGTATCAAAACAGGGTTGCACATGGTTTGTGCGCTGCATGAAGTCAAAACTGCTCTGTTAAAATCTTTACCCAAGTTCAGTCCCGAAACAGGGTTGCACATGGTTTGTGCGCTGCATGAAGTCAAAACTGCTCTGTTAAAATCTTTACCCAAGTTCAGTCCCGTTCAATTTAGCATAGTTTGTAGATGAATATTACCATAAAAAATATTAACTTACACACTAGTGAACTGATAAAATTGAACCTGTACCAATCTTTTAAGAAATCCAATTCCACAATTATCCCTCTCTCCACCCAATAGAATAATTTCTTTTCACGGTTTGAATAAGGGTTATAAACTTGTAATGTAATAGAGGTAAATTTTTACTACAAAACTCAATATGAATGTCTCTGTTTTTAAAGTTTAAACAATCGATCTGATCCATTGTACATGACCATTATATGAAAATGTACTCGTAAATAAAAAATTACAATTTTTACAATTTTTTTTAGTAGTTTTTTTAAAATAGGTATCATTTAATCTAAATATTCTAGATTATTAAAAAATAGTGATTTTCAATATATTTAAAAAAAATATTAAATTTTTTCTAAAAAGATATAAAATTTAGTATGTAAATACATTTTCATACGGAGATTATATTAAATGATTCAAATTGACTGTACGAACTTTTAAAATAGAGATGTTGATTTATAGTATGGTCCAATCTACGCTATGCATAGTACCATAGCATTGCTATTTCAACAAAACAAACTACAGTTGCGGCCAGTAGGTGCACACCATGGAATAATTGCAAGAACATGTTAGTTGCGGCCAGTAGGTGCACACGGACTTCTCAGAATCGACAATCTTTTTAAGCATCGGTTTGCTAGGCGCCGAGTACTGACGACTGGAATCTATAATTTAAAAAGATAGAAAGAGGAATTGGGAACGGAGCAACGAGTCGAGTCTGGGTTCTTAATTGGTTGAAGTTTGTTAGGAATTGTTGGAACGAAGGCGGAAAGCAAACCCATCAAATTTTACAAGTTATTGCAAATATCTTATACCGAAGGGGAAATGTACAATTTACCCTTCTTTTTCAATCCAACAAATAAAATACCCCTTCGCATAAATTATTAACAAAATGCCCTTGTGAATCCCATTATCTCCTCCCTTTTCCCTCCCTCTCATTTATTCTTGTTTACTCCAACTTTTTATTTGAAATGGAAGATTAATATTATATAAAATTTTTGTAAATTTAGGAATGAATATATTTTATTGTATAATTTTTTAATGTAGATCTTATAAGTTAAAATTGACAACATAATATTAACTAATATACAAAATATTTTTAATAGATGATTTATTTAACTGTCATTATAGAATATATATATATATATATATAAGTCTAAATATTTGTGTCAGCTGTAGCTGCCGTGCTACAAAACCAACGCTCGACTCAACCTTTTAAATGTGATTTAAATTTTATTCGGAGTCGCCACCAGTAACGCAACGGGAAATATACAATCTAATTTATTTTATGCCCATGGATAAGCTAGGTTCGTGTCTTGGTTATGAATGTGGAAGGTGTTAGGCACCACACTCACCCGATCAATTGGTCTCTACTAATTCTAGCTTTCAAAAATTTATTTTAATGATAATGTATATTACAAAATGAGATAAGCAAGCTTGACAAACAACAATAAAAAGAAGGAAGAAAGAAGAAAAAAAAGAAAAGAAAACAAAGCAACTAAAAGAGAATAAAAATTAATCAAAAAGATTTCAAGCCACAATGATCTTCATTATTGTTATTAGCACGTCATGATAATTTCTTCGATGGCTTGGATGGATGGTTTTAGTATTTTGAGAACTTGGTTAATGGAATAACATAACAAGGATGTCACTCATGATTTTTGAGAGTCATTGTGTTAGGGTTTCATGAGGATATTTGTGGAAAAACTGTTTTTCTTCCTTGCTGTTTTTTTTTTCTGTGGGCTGAATTATGGACGTTTTGCTCTCTTTTTGTGCTTTGGATGCTCTAACCAACCATGAAGATGAAGTGAAGATGTAAAGGGCTATTTATAGGTGGAGTTGGAAGCCATTTGAAGCTTAAAATCATGCTTAATCTGCTGCAAGAAGCCATGCCCCACAGCTGTTCCTGTTTTGAACAGATTTGACTAGAATTAGAAAAAGGCTGTGAAAACACTGAAATATAATGATTATAATGCAGGAGCAAAATCCAAACAATGCCTACAGTTACTTAGAAGGTTTTTCTTAATTTTAATGATCATTCTACACATCTTAATGATGTTTATCACCAAGAACAAGAGGAAACATAGCAGCAGGATTCTTGCTGCTGAAATTCAGAAATTTGCCTTGTTCTTTGATCAATTCCAAGAGGATAAAAAGCTGAAAATTTGCAGCAAGGATATGACTAGACCATATGCATAAATGAGTTAATTTTATTGCTTTAAATCTCAATTTTTTGTTGTTGAATTTGCTGCTGAAAAAAATGGTGCTGTTGCTGAATTTTTTGCTGCTGATTTTTCTAGCTGCTGGAATTTTTCCTATAGTTGAAATGAAGTCATAAAACATTCTTAATATTTGTAAATACAAGTGAATAATTTAGGATTTTAAATTTTAGGTCCCAAATGATGATTTTTTTATATGTTTTTGGTGTTTTGATTTGCAATTATCTAATTTATTAGGAGCATATGATCAACAACTTCCTTCTTGTGAAATAAATTTTTTGGGCAGATGGATAGCATGTTTTACACCCACAAAATTCAGTAGGTATGTTCCCCTTCAAGGAAGATTAATTCAATTAATATCTAAGAACAACATCATGTGAAATAGGCAAAGATTGTGCTGAAATTTCAGGTGCAACTTGATCTTTTGACTTGAAATGACATGAAGAGCTAGAATCTAGCTGAAAATGAGTTACAACTTGTTCCTTGGCTGGTCCTACCATTTGGAAAGGTAATTTTAACATATATTTTATAATCACAACTTGTCATATTCATTCATGAGACTTCCTTGAATTTGTCTAAGCTTTAAAACATGGTATAATCATGCACGAAGCTTCATGAAATGTAATTTCTCTGAATTTTTGTGACATTATAAAATATATTTGCTAATTCTAGAACACTCAAGTAAAATGACTTGTACACCAAATACTATCATTTTCATATTAAAAAGTTTCATTTTGGTGATGAAAATAACATATGCTTGATAGAAATAATAATGTCTTGCAAAGTAAAGAATTGACTCTAAAATTATTCTAATGGTTCGTAATATTTTCTAAACTAATTTTGATATTATAAAATCATTCATATTTTTCTTGGAAGATATGTTTGTGATTTATCCAGTATAGCTAGATGTTGACAGAAAAACCGTAACACACTTCTTTGCGTGCAACCTAACATTAATCTTACATGGCAAAAAAACTTGGTTCCTAGAATAGATATAAATAAGACTATCATTTAGAACACATTAATGGTATGGCTATTTCCTTTGGAGTTCAGTTGCGTAAACAAGAGTTTAGTTCAATCTTTGTCCTAACCATCATTTGTATTTCATATTGCACCTGATATATAGTCAGTCATCATTGGATTTTCTTATATGTAAAAGTATGTGCATCGATTAATTTCTGAAAGAATCCAACAATGAGCGCTTCAGCTTTCCATTCTTTTATAAGTTATCATATTATTTATTTACTTATTTATTTATATATATATATATATATATATTTTTAAGTAAAGACTTTGGATTAAACTTATCACTGCTGATAGGGTTCTACATCTACCGAATAATAATCCTTGTAATTACTTATGCAGGACGTACTGGAGAAAATAGCAAATTTTAGTCATAATGCTTTATCTGAAAAATGCAATTCTAATATTAAAATAAGTTATCGGATGTTGTTGTAGGTTGGCACCATCCATAATTTAAATTGAAAATATTACCATAATTTAAATTGTGTCTTAATAGAATAACATGTTAAAACCAGTTTTTTTGTTGTATATTGAAAATTTGACGTTCTTCTTAAATCAGGGCTAAATTAGCCACTTTAAAACAACTGGCTTTTGTTATATTTCCAGATTTTATCTTAATTTTGCGAGATAGTATATCTGAGAAGTATATCTTTTCTCGTCATATGTTTGGATTTAATTTTAATTTTGTGAGATTATACTAATAAAATTTATTTCAAAACCATAGATAACTGAATGACTAATGTCCTTAATAAGTCAACAAAAATAAGTACCCGTGAATATAATACCGTTAGTAATAATTTTTTTTATCGTGGATATAATTATATAATATTCTCGTGCTGCATTAATTTTCACCTTATAGTGCACATATATATTCAACTCGAAACTAGACAATAAATGACACTAACCATAAAAAAAATCAATTACACAGCATACCTCTTTTGCAGATACCTTGAGATCATATTCGTCATTCGTCATTGATTTCATTACTCAGAGTTTGATGTAAGCATATATTTTCCAAGACTACACAATTTGGGGTGTCTACATCAGCCAAACACATTTTTAAACTAATTTAATTGAAGTCAAATTTCCAAATATACTAGTTGACATAATAATCTATAAATATGTATCATATACAAAATATTTTTTCTTGTGACGCATAAATTTAAGAATTTTTATTTTTGAATCATTTATAATTATTTAAATTGATAGTACTAATTAAGATCGATATCAGGTCAAATGCAATATTTCTGTTTTCTACAAGCAAAATTTTGGTAAAACCACATAATAGTAAAATCAGAAAACCTGAAATGGAGAACCATAGAAATTTTTGATAAAACCACATAATAGTAAAACCAGAAAATCTGGAAAGGAGAACCTTAATCGATCAGGTGACACATTTTATAAGGTAAATTATAAAATCTTAATACCTCGTATCGATATCTTAATTAGTAATATCAATTTAAATAATTATAAATGATTCAAAAATAAAAATTCTTAAATTTATGCGTCACAAGAAAATATATTTTGTATATGATACATACTTATAGTTTACAAGGCCTATTTATAGATTATTATGTCAACTAGTATATTTGGAAATTTGACTTCAATTAAATTTGTTTAAAAATGTGTTTGGCTGACACAAATATTTAGAGTTATATATATATTCTATAATGACGGTTAAATAAAATCATCTGTTAAAAATATTTTGTATATTAGTTAATATTATGTTGTCAATTTTAACTTATAAGATCTACATTAAAAAATTATACAATAAAATATATGCACTCCTAAGTTTACAAAATTTTCATATAGTATTAATCTTCCATTTCAAATAAAAAGTTGTAGGAGTAAACAAGAATAAGTGAGAGGGAGGGAAAAGGGAGGAGATAATGGGACCCACAAAGACATTTTGTTAATAATTTATGAGGAGGGGTATTTTGTTTGTTGATTTGAAAAAGAAGGGTAAATTGTACATTTCCCCTATACCGAAACATCACCCGAATTCGTATCCTCTGAGTACTACAGAGATACTGTTCCGTAGAGTTACTAGATCTGAACTGTTCCTTTTAACTTGGCACAAATCTCAAAGTCCAAAAATACTGCCCCCTATTGCGACCCGAATCTCAAATTGTAAAGTGAGGGTGATCCTCTATAATACTACAGAGGATACAGATTCAACATCACCCCAGGTGGGAATCCGACTCCGCTGCTCTCCAAATAGGAGAGCAGGACTATGTTATTTAAAATCTAATCGTTGAATTTTTTCATGCATGAATCTCAATACAGATGAACGGTTAGGTTTTGAATAGCAGGGTCTTGCTCTCCTATTTGGAGAGCAGCGGAGTTCAGCGTCCAGTAGGGATGTTTATCGGGTCCGGTTTAATTGGTTTTAAATCAAACTGCAAGAGTCCGATTTAAACGGTTCGGTTTTTCCGGTTAAATGAAACAGTTCGGTTGATTTTTTAAAACCAATTTAATAGTTCAGTTTGATTTAAAAATTTGAAAATTAATTAAACCGAACTGACTGCAATTTTTTAAACTGACACCCCACCCGAGCCAAACATTTAAAAAAATTCAAAAATTACGACATAATGTATAATTGTATATTGCTTATTTTGTTTTAATACCGGTTAAACTGAACCAAACAAATTTTTTAAATTCATATGTAAAATAATTCAAAAAAATAACAAAAAAATTATTTCTATGATTATTATCCTATTTCGGTCCAGTTCTTATTCAGTTCATATTCTATTTCGGTTTGATTTTGGTTTGATTTTAGAAAACCAAATAATACTTTAATTTATCAATTCTAAATCGGTTTGAATTGAACCGAATCGAACTGATGAACGCCCCCTATGTAACCCCAGGATTTTCAGTTTTTGGATGTAGAGAGAATTACTAAGTTCTTCATGCAAAGAAAACCATAATTACAAAGAAAATCCCTCGTTTTCTCTCAAAAGTTTTATTAAACAGACCAGACTGGTTATAGAATTTAGGCCCATTAAAACTTGAAGTACTGAGCTGACTCTGCCAGAAGGCCCAGAACTCCACCTACAGGAAAACAAATATAAATTAATAAAATGAACTCCGCCACGTCACCTCTCTCCCTTCCCGGATCCGTATCCTCGCAGGTACCTGACTCAACACAATTGAAATGGACGGTCCAGATTTAATTTAATCCGGTAGGTGATCGAAATGGCAATAGGGGCAGTATTATTGTGCTTCGAGATGCGTGCCAAGTTACAAATATCATTTTAGGACCGTTCGATTTAATTCTACTCAGTCAGGTAACCGAAACCTGAGGGGATACGAATTCCTCCATTCCCTTACCACTCTTTCCACCGCCCTCATGGCGTTGCGAGCAAGGAATTCCACCGCACTACGATCTTTCCTCTCTGAACCAATCTCGCTCCTCCATTATCGCCTGAGGGGCAATCTCTTCAAACCGAGCCAAAGTCTCAGCACCAGCAGTGACAATCAATCCTTGGAATGGGAGAATTTCACTGGAAAGAGCGCCTACGAGGTTTTAGGTGTTTCTCAATCCAGCTCCTTCGCTGAGATCAAATCTTCGTTTAGAAAACTCGCCAAGGAAACCCATCCTGATGTTGTGGCAAATTTAGACAATAGTTCGGCTGCATCGCAACAATTTATTCAAATTCTAGCTGCTTATGAGGTAATTCAATTGGATGTACGATCAATGTTTGACATTATTTGATGCATTTCTACATCATTTGGCCTGCATGATCTTAGTTGAAACTCTAATGTTCACTAGTGCTGAGCAAGCTGAGCTCTCTCTAATGATCTTGTAAAGGATTTGTAAGTAATAGCGGAAAGTTGGAATTTTGCAATGTTGGTTTCATTTATTTATTTATTTATTCCAATGTTATCAGAACCGGACCAGACCACAAACTAATAAAGGTGCGGGGTCAATGGTTTACCGGTCAGACTGCTGGGTCAAGCAGTTCGATTGCTGGTTTATATAAATTCTTACATGGTATCGGTATAAATTCACACATACATATGCATATACATATTCAATAATGTAATATAATACCGAATTTATAGATGTTTTTTAAAATTTAATATCCAAATAAAATGAAAATAGTGATTTTATTAACAGACGAACTGAATGTTTTTCCTTTAGGTGGAAGAATATAACAACTAAAAAAAAATTATTTTTATTTGATAATTATCAGTAGGCTATTTTGTAATATCAGTAAATTAAGTCCTTAATAAAAGATAAAGGGCTTCAATAAAAATTTACGTAAATTAGAATGAATAGTAAAAGAATGGCAATTGTTTTTTTTAATAAATAAATATACACAAATAGATGTAGCTTTTATACTATACATAATTGATTCTTTTACAATATGTGAAATATTTGAGATCTAATGTGCAAATTTTATAAGACAACAAATCCTAGCTATTGTGCATTTCTCTGCATCTAGGAGCCTATATAGTCATCCCCTATTACTCTCCCTCTTTCATTTAGCGCACAAAAAGAAACCTCAAAATCTAAACATGTTTAAAACCGATTTTTTTTTTTTTAAAATGAGTTACCAGGATTGGTCAATTAATCCGTTTTTTACCAGTTCAATAACATAAACAGTCTCCTAAACAAACCAAACTGGAACGGTATCCGGGTCCAGTTTATTTTGGTTGCAAACACAGGTTCGGTTAGGCATTTATAGCACTGGTTTATTCCGATGATGTCTATTACCAGTATTGATTAAAATGCCCATTTGGGTATATTAACAGAAGGATTAGAAAAATATCATTGAAAAAACATATCATTATGTGATACAGCTTGTAAGCCCCATGTATGTATACCAAAGTTACCATAACTTGCACTTTACCAAACTGGCATGGCTTTACTTTCCTAACTGATTTTTTCCATTATATTTCAGATTCTATCAGATTCTAAGAAAAGGGCTCACTACGACACCTTTCTCTTCTCTCAGAAAAGAGCAACGAATAACCAAAATCGTCCTCGTAATATGTACACAACATACAAGACTAATCAATCAATTGTATTCACAAAAGAGAGCAATGTGGTTGAGTGGCTGAAATGGTATCGACGGACCATAGACGACATCATTTCTCACAATCGAATTGCTGAAGGATCAACCTACCTCGACAAACTTGAAAATGAACTATTCTCTGCAATCCGCTCTGCCTATTATGGGCCTGATGTTGGTTCCATGGATCTTCTCCCAGATTGTTTCGAGGCTGAAGAGAGATCAGTTTATGACACCTCTGAGCTGTTGCATTTGGTTTATGGCCGAGATTTATTTGGTATAGTTTATGTAGTAGATGATAGCATTAAAAGGTTGTCTCATAAATGTCAAAATAATTTCATCAGTATAGAAAAAGGTGCAGACACTCACCAACAAGAGGTGAGATCATCTGATGCATACAAGGATCTTGAGTTGCATATATGTGGGAAAATGGTGGCTACAGCAAGTAGGAAGCAAAAGTGTAGTTGCATAGACGAGAGGAATGCCGAGTTGGATGACCACATACATGTATTTCTACTTGCGGATCAATTGAATTCGTGTAACTTGGTCAGAGAGCGGGTTTTGCTGGGTACCATTACTGGGTTAGAGACCGGTGGCGAAGAAGGGTCATGTACAGTTTATGATGCAGATGGTACCAAAACACACATGATTATGAAGCACAGAACTTTGCTGGTATGTACACCAGCATATCTGTCTTCTCTTGGTTGTTTTTCATTTACTGATGTATGTACTGAAGTCTTATACCTCTAGGTTAAGCATATGCACTGGTATCGGGTTGGGGGTGAAGTTTCAATTTGTGAGTGCCGGTCTAGTCGGGCACGCCTACCACCTAGCAGGTATGTTTCTTTTCTTTATATCTTTGATCCATTGCTTGCTACCACCCGAAACCTGAAACCCGAAACCCGAAACCCGAAACCTTAAACCCTTAGGTTTTTTAGTTATTATTTTGTTTGTTAATTTGAAGTGTTGTGTTTAATGGTTTGGTGTTGTAGATACTGGCTGTTTGAGCCAAGGTGTGACATGCATGACATAGGTGGCTGGTATGTGGAGACATTTGGCAGAGACAAAAAAGGCAAAACTGTGTTGTCCCCGAGACATTGGGATTCTTTTGCTGACTTTACTGAAAAGTATATGTACCCTAAGTCATTCTTTGTTTAAACAAATTCTTCTATTATTGTTTTGCTGGTAGCAGAAACACAAACTTCTGAAAGTATTCTCCATTTTGCTGGTTATTTTACATTTTTTCCTGACAATTTCAGTTTAGAATAAGACCTTTTGCATACATTTCATATTAATAACAAGCTTTTATAATTCAATGCTTATGATTTGTATATCTAGGAGTTTAAAAGTCATATCAATGAGGTTTGACTGTGTCCGTACTATACAGGTTGATTGATCCTTTAATCTGTTGGGATGTTTGAGATAATCATTAATTTGGCCATTAATTTTTTAGCACGTATCCTGTTGGATATGATTTGCAGAACATATTATTTCAGTAGGATACCGTCTTTTACATGCTACTATTTTACATTTTAGTTTATTTCTGCTCCATAAAGTGTACACTACATAGACATACGTTCTTTTACAGTAGATATAGTTTGCATATTTAAGAAAAGCTGGGAAATTTGGTTTCAGCAATCCCGAGAGTTGTTTTCTGATATATAGTAGTAGTAGTAGTAGTAGTAGTATAAACTTTTCAATTATCTTATTATCTAAGAACCTTTGTAATTTTGTGAATGCAGGAGATTACACCCAGCAATGTACTTAATGGCGCTTGCCTATAGATCATTAGATCTTGAGGAAACTCAGAGAAGGAAATGGAGTATACCGAATTTTGATCTTCTTGCTCGATGGTGCAAGAGGTTCTTCTAATGAAAAAGATGGTATAGTTTTATATACAAGTTGCTGGTTATGAGCCAAGTCTGCCATGCAATTTCTTGTATATCTTAGCGAAGCAGGATAAAGGCAGGTTTATCATGATTCTTCCGTTAATTGTAAATATTGGCTTTTTTTATTGCAAATTATACCAACTTCTCTACATATCTTAAAATCATGCCCAATATCAAATATGCAATTGATATCACAGGTCTCTTGGATATTTACAAATAACAATGGCCCCTAAGAACAAACGTCATTTCAGCCAAAAAGGTGGATCATCCCTCTTTTTGAGTGTTAACTCGGTAACATCTACTGAGAACAATTTTGTACAAATTGGAAACCAAACATTTAGTACGGTTGAAATCCAACATTAAGTTCAATCAGTTGATTCTAGTTCAATCCGTGCTTACCAAAAGTTAAATAGCATGCTAGTAAAAATAGGGGCAATATTATTGGCATAATGGCACGTAGAGGATAAAGAGGACCATGCATCATCACAATAAATCTCTCAATTAGGTTGCAAATATGAGAATTTACTGGGTGTTATTTAATAGTCTCTATAACATGTATTTGATGTGTTTCTTATTGGTGGTGTAATAGTATTTCAGTGCTATGCTGAAGTGCAGCTATGGTTTTCACCATTTGCCATTAGAGGCACCTTGCATGTGTGTGAGTTGGTCTGAGTAGTGCTGCAATCTTGTCAACACAGAGCAGGTTGAATCTTTACGCCCTCTCAACAACTGCGCACCTGTTGATGTTACTCGCTTGAAAGAGATTGATGTTGAATGAGTGGTTGGCTAACATAGTAGTCAGGTGCATGATTTTGGTCGCATCGGAGGTCGAGTGGACAATTAAACATGGTGCCTAGTTGAATCTGCATCATTGTCTTATGACAATGGTTCCAGTTTGAAATTTTCTATGAAATGTCTTTCCTGATGAGAAGTAGATCAAGCGGTGCCCTCAAAACTTTTTACAAAGTGGATCTGTGGAGCATCTGGTTTACTCTTCTTACTCTTTTACTGAATTCTCTGTCATGTTCATTTTTCCATTTGAAAAGTTCACACTCGCACCTTACCATTATCAGCCAGGTTCATCTTTTCCATTTTTGTTGTTCTGATTTAATTCTTCTCTAATATTTCCATTTTTTTGTCCATTTATGGTTCAATTTTATCAAAGTATTGGATAACGTTGGCATACCTTTTATGGAGGTCATAATTTTTGTTAGCTGGAGAATGATTGTAATGAATAATTTTTGTTGCTCTAGAGATCAAAGCTGTAACACTAGGTTTGTTACCAAAGCCAGTACCAGTACCAGTCTTGTTTGAGATAGAACAATAGGTTTGTGGGTTTTCGGCTGAGTCTGAGAATGGTTCTGCTTTCTTCTTTGCAGAATTACAAGTTTGTACTGAATTGTTGCTTTGGAGTTTGGTTTTCTTAGTGACTGTTAACATTTTTTGGGTTTGGTAAAGTATTATCCGGTGCAGTCTTTAAAAACAACTATGTTTGCCGCGCGGCAAAGTTTTACGGGTTATCATCATAAAAGTTTCCTCCTTTCCTTGAAATTAATATGTCATTGTAGGTTTTAAATAATAATATTGGATTTTCAATTAAGTTTTATCATTATGGCCTTTTATATGAAGTTAATGATGACATGCTATGCAATCATTTATATTATCTAAAAGAGCAATTATAGTCTATAGTATTTATTCAATATTTATGGAGGGATCCGATTACCACAATTTTGAGTTACTACAAAGTTACCACAATCATTTTCTATATTTTTAAAGTTCAAATCGTTGATTCAAACTGTTCAACATGATCTCCACAATAAAATTTGCTTCCATATCAAATTTTATATTTTTTTTGAATTTTTTTACTATTTATTAAGATAGATACAAAATTCAATGATCTGAATTTTGACTAGTTTTTGTAAAATACTTAATAAATAGTAAAAAGTTAAAAAAATGTAAAATTTAATATTCAAACACATGTTGAGCGGTTTGAATCGACTGTTTGGATTTTAAAATTTGCAAAACTAAGTTGTAGTAAGATGTAACTTTTAAATGTTGTAATTGAATCTCTCCTCATATTTATGATACATTTAAATTGTTTAAATTTGACCGTACAAATATTTAAAATTGTTTGATGGAAAGCTGAATGATTTTTGAGTTGGTTCAAATTTGACACATGACATATTTACCATATTTACTATTCTTTCCTGAATGAAATTTGAGAGAAACAAAATCATTTTAGTGGGTGGTGACTGGTGAGAGAAGCACATAAGTTGTAAATTTTGAAATATTTTTTGAAAGAAAAAATTGCGACCCTGTGGAACTTTTTTTTTAAAGAAAAAAAATTCTAGTTCGTCTCCGTCAATTATCAAATCAGATTGGATCTTTCGGTATTATAACTGATAAATAGCCTATTCGGATCTATTAAAACTGTGATTTACACAGATAATGAAACGAAAAATGCTAAAGTCATATTCGTATTTATATTCTTATTGACCGATGTTAAATGAATATTAATTAGAATTCAAAACTGAAATGCGAATACGATTTGAATAAATTGACTTTTAGTACCAACAGGGAGCAGTCCGGATTTTTTTAGAAACCATAAATAAAAAAAAAAAATTTACCAAACCAATTTGATTTCTTTGTTTTTTACAAAAATCATAAGAATTGAGATGTCATTTTGGTTCCTTTTTTTGGGGACCGAATTGCTATTCCAGTCCCATTCGTTTTCACAGAAAAAAATACGTTGAAAAATTGTGAAAATATTTGGGACCGAATTACCATTTCGGTCAAAAAAAAAAAAAAAATTCAGGACCGAAATGATATTTCAATTCTTATAATTTTTGTAAAAAGGAAGAAGAAGTGATTATGTTAGTTTCATAATTTTTTTAATTATGGTTTATAAAAAAAAAAATTCAGCAGTCCGGGACATCTATTCATTTCATACATAACAATTAAAAGCATGTCATTAAGGATTCGAATTAAATTATTGATCAATGTGCCAACATTTTTTTTTAAAACCTTTATAACGAGGCCGCAAAAAATAATTAAACTCTCAACCTTCAGATACAACAGTTCTATAATTTTTTTCTTAACTAACTGTGCTACCTCCCTTCAACATTAACTAAACCATTATGCTTTTCCTGTGCTACGGCTACGAGCTGCTCGAGGGTAAAAAACGAATAAAGCAGTTTTAGAGAACTGTTCCACCTGCATTTCTCAAAAAAAGAAGATATTTTGAAATTCAATTTACACGGATTTCGAAAAAATAAATAAATAAAAAGACTGAATCTGTGCCGCAATTTGCTATGGAGTATGGACAGTTACTCGTATGACCGGTCAATCTGAAAGTTTCGAGGTATTCAAATTAAGTCTTTCAATTTTATTTGAAGCGTTCCAAATTCACCGTAACTTTGGAGCGGATTTGTTTTTTTTTTTTTTAGTTGAAACCCGTAGACTTTGGAGCGGATTAAAGTACGGGTGAGGCACGGTAGTCCGTCTGGACCGTCCGTTTCAATTTTGAGCGGGCACCGGCTGATATTAAATCTGGACCGTCCGTTTCACCTGGGAGGATACGGATCCGTAGTCCGTCCTTATAATTGAGTTCGTATTTTTTTTTTAATTTTAAATAGTTAATTCGATATGCTTAACAGAATCTCAATGTAAAAATGTACTAAATACACACAATAGTGTTCAATTCATTTGATTTGTATGATTTAGTCATATTTTAATCAACAAAGTCAAAATATTATAATTTTTAAATCGAACCCATACAAATAAATCAAACAATCAAATCGTCGTCTAAAAAAAACTTAAAATTGAATAGACTGGATCATTCAAACAATCATATTTTGATTTGTATGATTTATTTGTATGGATCCAGCCAAAAATAAAGAATCATGGAGCAACCCCAGTTTACATTGATAAAGCATACATCTAATATCACAACTCTATTATCATAACCACATGCATATATTCACTTTTACTGCCCAGTTGATACAAGCATCCAACTATATTCAAACTCAATAAAAAAATTTTGCAGCTTCAAATCAAGAATATTCTCCAAACATGCCATTGTTAATTTTTCTGAAAAGAAAGAACAAAAGATAATACACATAAAATAGTTGCAAGAGAATATCCATAAAAACCAACTTAAAATGGTTTACTCAAAAGATGCATAACTTAATTGAAAAAAAAAAACTACAAAATATAAATCAACTCAGTTTAGTTCAGTTCTTTGAATTAACCTAACAGCAACAGAGAGAAGCGACTTGGCTGGGCAGAAGTCGTGGAGATATTCGAGGAGGTTGCGCTATTCTCCACAAGTGGTCGATGGCGATGCATGGTGGAAGACGGGTGGAAGATGGCTCGATGGAAGGGATAGTCGCACAGTCACCACCACATCAGGCTGAAGGGATAGACGAGTGGAAGATGGTTCGAACCCAGTAGAATCCCTTGGCAGGACATAGATTAGATAACATCTCGAGATTTAATTAGGAATTTATTTATTACTTGTAATGAATAGGGTTTAGGGTTATTACTTAGCGAGTAATAGGGGAATATAATTAATTAGATTAGTGTGAGTGGTTTAATTATATTATATCCTGTGATAATCAGAATTGTTCCCTACAAGCCGAACTTAGAGTTGGAGAACCTTTCAAATACCTATAGAATCGAACCCAAGTAATCCGTAAGGAATAATAGTACCGGTATGCGGCTCTACTCTGCGGGGTGGTCTATATCACATGCGGTAGTGATAGAAGGCCGTAGGCGAGGCCGTATGCGGCAGTGACAGAAGGCCGTATACCGGTAGACATGAGTACCATAAATATTGTATTGAGTTAATTAGAAGGAATTTGTACAAAATCCTAGAGGTTCTCCAAACTTGGTTTACAACAATTAGCATCTCCACCTATAAATTCGCCAGAGTAAACTGTAAAATCAAACTGCACCTATTATGATTAATATTTACCAATTATTATTAGTATTCACACAATCCAAACAAACCCGAAGAACCTAGACTAGTGTTATTGTTATTAAACTACTAAGATCTATCCCTATGGATCGACACCCGATACTACTACACGATAGGATTATGCGCTTGTAATCCGACAGAGTAGCATTAGGGTAACTAAGTATATATTTATATATACTAAAAGTTAGTAGTCTCATTTCGAGTCATCATCTTTCAAAAGAAGAGAACAAAGATGAAGAACGAAGATACTCGTTGTACTGAACTGAGGCATCACTATCTCGTTTAGAAGAGAAAATTGAGAAGAGTATATTTCTAACCTTTGATTCGGTGTTCTCTCGAAGAGTCGCCGGAGAACGGACTCACAATCAGCGGAGGAGAAACATCCTCTCTCCTCTGGAACCGTGCAAAGAAAGAAGAAATGAGACAATAAAAAAATAGAGGCCTAATGCCACATCAGCGTAAATGGAATCAAACAGGGGTAAAAAAGTCTCAATTAATTCTCTATTCCGACTCAAAAGTTAATTCCACCCCTCACCTGGAATTGAAAGTTGGGAAAAAGTTATATTCCCTATTCTTTAATCCAACTAATTCATAGTCTGTTCAGTGAAAATAAAGTCTTAATTCCACTCTATTCCTCTATTATAGTCCAGCCGAACAGGTCCAAAGAAAATAACATAGATCACATCTAACGGTTTTATTTTGACTTTTAAGTTTTAAATTTTGAGTTATTAAAGTTTTAAAAAATGAAAACATGGTGGAGATACAAAAAATGAAGGCATTTGAGCCCTCCTCTAGTTTAATATATATCATAAAACAAATTGTATAATTTATTAGAGAAAATGTTTCTGTCCACTGAATTTTGTCCATCATTTGTCCACAACTTTATCCAACTCCCGTTTAACTTGTTTTAACGACTCCGGTCCCCACATAACTGAAATTCGCGTATATAAACAAATTTCTTATTATCGCTATTGATCTCTCTCCTCCCTCCGTTCTTTCCAGTATTTCAAAGGAGAAATCATAATCAAAGGAGAAATCTCTCTCCTCCCTCCGTTCTTTCCAGTATTTCTTATTATTGCTATTGATTGCTATTGACGAACTCTCTCATCAAGATATCGATAATCAAAGGAGAAATCGTAAAAGTTGCTTTGGATTCCGTCGCTACCAAGACGAGTAGTGCTTCGACAGCATCTTCGATTTTTTATACATGATCGCAATGGAACCTTCAATCGTGGAGCGCAATTGAATAGAAGTTGTTTTTGTTGAAGAGCACGGCAAAATTCAAATCTAGTAAGTTATTTCTGTTGAATTTGTTGTTTTTGTTGTATGCAGTAACAGATCTAGCATTTCAAATGAAATCTGGAGGAAAGAGATGATAGAGAGGCGATATGGAGTATTGACATGTTAATTTTTCCTGTATTGCCCCGTTAATTTTACAGTATTCATCTTGTCATTTTACAGTATTCATCTTGTGGAAATCTGGAGGAAATAGATGATAGAGAGGCGATATGGAGTATTAATCTATTAATTTTACAGTATTGCCTTGTTAATTTTACAGTATTCATCTTGTCATTTTACAGTATTCATCTTGTGAAAATATGGAAGAAAGAGATGATAGAGAGGCGATATGGAGTATTGATCTGTTAATTTTATAGTATTGCCCCGTTAATTTTACAGTATTCATCTTGTCATTTTACAGTATTCATCTTGTGGAAATCTGAAGGAAAGAGATGATAGAAAGGCGATATGGAATATTGATTTGTTAATTTTACAATATTCATCTTGTGAAAATCTGAAAGAAAGAAATGATAAAGATGCTTCTTACTCATCCGAACAATATTCAATTGAAAATTCTACTGTATACAAGATTCAATTTTACAGTTCTACTGATTCAATTTTACAGTATACAAGATTCAATTGTAAATTTTACTGTGTAGAAGATTCAATTTTACAGTATACAAAATTCAATTTTACAGTATACAAGATTCAATTGAAAATTTTACTATATACAAGATTCAATTTTACAGTATACAAGATTCAATTTTACAGTATACAAGATTCAACCCAGTGCGGACGCTAATAATTAACTCTAACTGCCAATAACCGCTAATAACTAACTCTAACTGTCAATAACTTCCTATAACTGTAATTTTCGAAGTACAGTTTGAAAGTACATTTATCTTGTCCTGTTGTGCAAGTTGCAATTTTTTTCTAACTATCATGGGACCACTTCAAATAGTTGCTGGATGTTTTGTGATTAACTGATATATTTTATGTGATATATTGTATAATTATATAACATGTAGAAGTAATTTTACAGTATTCGCGCAAATTAAAGCTGTGAACAAATGGTGGACAAAAGACTATGAACAATTAGACGCTTCTAATTTATTATTATGAAAAATAGATATTTGTATCTGCATCCCTATCCATTTAATATCTAATCCATATTCATCTAATATCTAATCGATGTCTATATCCAAAAAATAAACACTGATACAGAGATAATTTTACCATTATCCGATCCGTTTGCACCTCTACAGACCTGGGCAGCGGTCCCTGTTTGAAAATTCTCCATCTGTCCCCTTAAAATCTCAAATCAAATTAAAAAATTCATCTACATCAAATCAGATCGCTGTTGGATTTGCGACTTAAATACGACTTTTGCAGTTATGACGAAGGAATTCAGCAACGACCCTTTGGCAAGATTCAATTAGGCTTGCCTCATCCCGTCCCGCCCCAGGTTTTCTTCCCAGGAAACCATTCTACGCGCTTAACGGTAAACAAAGCCAGATTATTGTCCCTTTTCACTTTCTCGGACTTGACTTCTCTCTCTATATAGGAGATTCAAACTAACTTTCAGAGAGCGAAAATTACTTACGATCGGGAAGTAGCCAATTGAATCGATGAAGGAGAATTACAAGGTGAGATCGCCATGGAAGACTTTTCTACACGCCAAGATCGGGTTTCCGCTTGCTCTACTCTCCTGTTTTCTCTTCTTCTTCTCCGGTTTCTTCGCTTCCATGCTCTTCTCCCAGGTACGGAATTCGAAGCGCCTCCTGATCTGATTTATCGCCTAAATTGAAATTGGAATTGTGGCTGGTCTGGTTAGTTTCTCATTTTGAATATGGTTATGGCTTGAAAAAGGGTGTGTCAAGTGAAGGAGTAGGGAATGTGAGGCGATTGGAAGAGCTGGGGTCCGATTGGCCGGCAATGCAGCATGGGATAACCGGAGATCCTCATGCATCTTCTATTCCCTTCCAGGTATATATTTTGTTTCCTTTTCTGAAACATAATTCACTTTGGAGGGTCTTTGTAACTGATTGGTATCAGGTCTGCAACTCTGAATACCTTGGTGCTCGATGTTAAGGCACTCAGGGCGAATCCAGGATTTTCGTCAGGGAGGGGCAAGAAAATAACGAATCGGATTTGAATAGTTAATCGGATTCAAACCCATTAACTAATCGGGTACTAGATAAAAAACAATGTTCTAATTTCTAGTTTATAATGGCCTGACTTCTAATTTCCAATACTTTGACTTCTAATCTCAATTACCAATTAGAATTTAAGAAATTTATCATAATTTTAACCCTAAATTTAACATTAATTACAAACCAAAAATCTAGAGGGGGGCAAATAAAATTCCAGAGGGGGGCAAAGTTGGTCTGAACCTATAAATTTGTATAAAATTTCAAAATCCAGGGAGAGGCAGTTGAACCCCCTTGGACTAAGCTGGGTCCGCCCCTGAAGACACTGGTAAATTAGCGAAGTAAAGTCATATCTGTAATAAAAATTTATTTAAGGTTTAGATTACTAATTTTGTTGCAGGAAAATGACTAGAACGCTATATATAGCAAATCGCGCCAAGCGAGTGCTTAATTAAGAATGAAAGTAATATATTTACTGAATGTTTGAGATTAAATAAAATGGAATTCTGAAAAATCTGAATTTTTAATTCCGTCCTAAGTTTTAAATGTATATCTATTTATTGCATTTTATTTGATGGGATTTTCTGAAGTAAATCCTTTGTTTAAGGTTTTGAGCTGGAAACCCCGTGCTTTGTATTTCCCAAATTTTGCATCCTCAGAAAAATGCGAAGCAATAGTAAGACTTGCCAAGACAAAGCTGAGACCTTCCACTTTGGCTCTGAGAAAAGGAGAAACTGAAGAAACAACCAAGGGTATACGCACCAGGTACAATTGATACCAGCTTATGATTTTGTTTTGTGCTTTATTATAGGACTTATTGCTGAATATGTGAAAAAAAACAGGCCTTCTTTTGGTTTTAATGCGGTCTTCTGGCATTTGACTGTAAAAATCCAGTTTTCCCTTTTGACAATTGGTCTAAATGAGTGTTAATTTAATTACAAAACTGATCTTGGAACAGTTCTGGGGCATTTCTGAGTGCATCACAAGATCCCAGTGGATCACTAGCATGGGTTGAGAAGAAAATAGCTAAGGTTACAATGATACCTCGAGAGCATGGAGAGGTACTTACATACCCTTTTAAAATTAGAGACCTTAATTGTTACCTGACTCAACCTGACCTGAGGTTTACCCTCTAACGTGACCATATCTGATTGGACAACATGTAATATAATTGACAATGTTGACATGGGTTTTTGCATAAATGTGTATGAATTATATATTTTTAAGTTAGATTTCATAGACGTTTTTAAAAACTATGGCCCAAATTTGCATGGTACATTTTCCATATACATGGATGAGAGGAATAGTATGAGAGAAGGGTAAATACGATATATCCATTCCTTTATTGGGCTGCAAAGGAAATCCCCTTTGCAGGACTGTATAAATTTGCTGAGGTTTTACAAGGGTGGAGAAGAGAACTGCCATGTTTTGTGAGTTACATTCTGTTGATTTTTCTTTCTTTTGCTCTAACTGAATATCAATTTCTCAGGCTTTCAATGTATTACGGTATGAATTGGGCCAACACTATGCCTCTCATTATGATGCTTTCAACCCAGCCGAATATGGCCCACAACAGAGCCAAAGGGTACTGTCAATTTGTTTTTTGTTTTTACCCCAGAGTGTCTCTATTTGTGTGATTTGCGTACTAATTGTATGCTTCTCAGGTGGCATCTTTCTTGCTTTATCTCTCAGATGTGGAGGAAGGTGGAGAAACTATGTTCCCTTTTGAGGTTGGTTCAGTTTACTAATTTTATTTTCCTCTTCATTTTCATTGGGTCTCTGTATATGTGAAATATGAAACAATTATGTGCCTATTTACAGAATGGCGCAAACATGGATATTGGGTATGACTATGAGAAGTGTATAGGCTTGAAAGTGAAACCAAGGAAAGGTGACGGCCTGCTGTTCTATTCCCTCATGATTAACGGTACCATCGACCCGGTAGGGATTTTTTCCTCTTAATCAAGTCTTCTTTCTTTCTTGTATTTATTTACTAATTCATGAATTTATTTATTTTCTTATGAGAGCCTTTTTTAGAATGTTAAAGACAGTAATAAACCACCATCTGATTTTGGTTTAAGCCATTAGAGCAATAGGTTTTTCCGCACCATGGATTGCGGTTTTATCAGCACATATATATTCAAATATTGTTCCATATCAAGAAACAAATTGTTGAATTTTTTTTTTTTTTTGGGCCTCTTTTTCATGAAGACCTCATTGCACGGGAGCTGCTCAGTGATCAGAGGAGAGAAATGGGTTGCTACGAAATGGATTAGAGATAAAGAAGATGGCTCCAAATAAATTTTAGTTTCTTAGTTGTGTAATTATTTTTTGGGGTCAATTTTGATGCCATCCCCTTCATTGTAAGCTGTGATATTTAGCTTGTATAAGTCTTCATTATTAAATTATTGAAAGAAATAAAAGATAGTCTCATTTGTTTATAAGGCATTTAGTTTGTCAATTCATGTTATTTGTGTAGCAGTAGCAGCCATTGAACGACTTGATAGTGAATGTTATCCAAATCATAGGGCTGTAGTTTTTTTGAGAGTTTTTTTTTACTTCAAATAGGATAACTTAACCATGTAAAATGGTCAAGTTATTGAGTGTAACCTATTAGGTGCAACTATTTATGCATCATTGCAATTTGAGATTTAGGAATTTAGTTTTTGAATTATAGATTTAAGAATAATTTTTTTTGTTGAAAGTGACCTGGTAATGATACTTGTTTCAATTAATCCATAAGGATGGTTGGCAGTTATATTTGTTCATATGTTTGATTGAAATTGGTTGAACATTTTATGGTGTTTTGAGATTTGAGAATAGTTTTAAATTGTTTTTCTCTCGGTTGTTTCTGTCTCGGTTTTATGAGGTGAAGAGAAAGGAAGATGATCATGCTTTGGTTGATTGACACATGTCACAATCCTGATTGGCTAAGCTGGCTGTTTCTGGTTTTGGAAAATTATTATGAACATGTAAGAATTTCTGTGATGATCTGGTAAGGTGTATCAGGCAAAAGGAAGAAGGAAGAAGGTGAGTTAAGTGGTAAATTAAGAAAAATAAAAGTAAGAGAACTTGATTCGATTAGGCCCAATTTCTTTTATCTGCTACCATCTCTGTCTAGGTCCGTTGGCCCGTTCAAACAAACCAGCAACGGCTAGGCCCAAATTACAACGAATTTAACATAATATTTCTGTTTAGATTTGGTCCGTCCGATCAAAATTCACATAAATATTGAAGACACACCTGTGCATTTTATCTTGAACCGGATTACTCTAGATTCTGATCAGACGATCAGAAACTAAACAAAAATATTTTTTCTTCACAATATTCGTGCTCGATATTGAACGCGTATCCTCTGCATTAACTCAAAATGAAATCTGTTCAGTTAATAAATCTCAACCGTATGATTTTAAACATAATCAATTCAGCTCCTGGCAATAATAACATAGGGAATCCTTTAATATTAATAGGGATCTAATCTGTACGAATCTTAAAACTGATCATATGGTAGAGATGCATTAATTTAAAAGATTCTCTTTTGAGTTAATGCTGAGGATACGAATTCTCAGATACACCGAAGCATCTTAACAAAACGTATATATTTATTTTCCGATTTTTTTAAGAAATAATTATACTAATTTCAATATTTGAAAAGTATAAGATCATCAGATAAAATTTTCTAACACTGGTCACGAAAAAAAAACACGAATATTAAATTCGCTCTTAAAATTTGACATGAAAATATCAAGTTTTGTGTATGAAAAGTAGGGGTGGCAAAAAATGTCGTAGGTTGTGGTTCGAGCGTGACTCGCATCTGATTTATTCGCTAACAGTTCGCTTGTTACTGAATCGAGCTGTTAATAAGCCAGCTCGCTACTAATTCGGTCCATAATTAACGAGTTCAAGCAGGAGCCTAGCTTGTTTGTTAGCTCGCGAGCTAGCTTTGTTAGACATCAATTTGTGAATTTGTATGATTTTGTGTGCATTTTATACTGTCTAGCTCAGTTCAATTCGGTCCAAAAAAATTGTATGCATTTTATACTCTTATTTAAACAAGATCCAGCCAGACTCAGCAAACTAGCTTGTCAGCTCGCGAGTTAGCTAGATCCAACTCGTAACGATTTCAAGATTAGATTTCAGCTCAGATCTCTAAAATTAACTCACTCGTGACTCGAAGAAGCCAACTTGTGACGAGTTCAAGCTGAACCCAGCTCGTTGCCACTCCAATGAAAAGTGTGGAAACGAAGTGATAAATGTTGACTCTTGAGCCCATCTTTAGGCACGGAGCCACGGACTTGGCATTCCTTTTTTTTTTTCAATGAATATATATTAAGACAAAATAGAAAATGTTATTTACAAAATCCTAGCTCCCTTCCCTTATCCAACTTTTTTTTTTCAACAGCTATCCACACTTTTCAAAAATAAATCTGAATACGGAATTAACGAAGTCTGTGCTTCTCAAAAACTAACATTACCCTAAAATTTAAAATAATTAATTATAAATTAAATATTTTTATAATAAAAAAAGTTTATTTCTACGGGGTTTTTACCATATATATATATACTATTTTATTTTCCACATGCGTTTCTCGGTCCCTGATTTTTTTTTTTTTTTTGAAAATTGTTTTTGGTGGATCTCAAATTGACAAATCACAACCAATAAAAGAGGTCCTTCGTGGACCCCGCCAGGCAACTATGTCTTCTTTCTGCCAACGGTTTCTCCCCAACTACTCTAGTAAAGTCCATATAACTCATTAAAAACGTTGAAAAACAATGTCTTTTTTTTTTTTTTTTTTTTAAATCTACATCCTCCTACGCCACTGAATTGTGTGTTCTATTAAACCATACCCCATCCAAGTACAGTTGAAAAACAATGTCACCCTTATATATAATATTTAGGAGCAATTTCATGTATACCCCTAAAAAAACAAAATTATATATTACGCCCTCTAAAGTTCATAATATCATATTTATCCTTTAAAGTTCAAAAACTCACAAATTTATCTATTTTATTGTCTTTTCTATTAAATCTTATTTTAAATTTATAAAATTCCATTTTACCCTTTATTAAAAAAACAAAACTATATATATCGTGGTGCCTTGCTTTCTGCTATCAAAGTACGAGAGTAATGCAATCAAAACTTCTTCTTCTATTATTCTGATTTCCAGTCTCGAGTTAGGACTTAGGACATACGGCTACTCATATCCCCTCAATGCTTTGTAGCCAATACAAAATGAATATATTTGAATTGTAATATTATTACATTTTATTTGTCGATATATTGTATAAAGCTGTTTCCTTGACTGATTTTTAAACTTCATATTCTTCTTATCTTCTACAGCATATAATGTTGGTCGATTTTAATAACCAAACTATAGAAAAGTTATATCCAGCTGTCATCTTCTTCCATCTTTTAAAAAATTCTAAACTTGAAGTAGATGTTGTTTTATAAAAAATGGGTTGGAGTGAGAATCGACAAAAGTGTTTTATTTGACAAGTATATAGTGTCAGATGTTCGCGAAGTTGGTAAATCTTGACCTCAAGTACTTCTAAAATTGATACTTCTCACACGACGACACCAATTGAAAATATTTGTGGAATTGCCTTGGAGATTGGGGTGTGTCATGTGTGTGCAAATGAACTCATACAAGGGAGAAAGAGTTGTGAAGACCATAACGGTAGAAGAAGAGTCGAGAAAGGAAAGAAGAGATTATTAAACAACAACATGCTAGGATGTGAAATTGAACAACCCCTGCTGCAGGGAAGAAGCTATGTGAGGCTCCCAAATGGAGAAGATGTGAAATTGAACAACCCTTGCTGTGGGGAGGAAGCTATTTGAGGTTCACAGAGGGAGAAGAAATGTTAATAAATGTATTTTTTTTAATAAAGAGTAAAATGAGTATTTCATAAATTAATTTGAGTTTAAATAGGAAAGACAATAAAATGGATAAAATTGTTAGTTTCTGAAATTTAAAAGGATAAATATGATATAATGAATTTTGGAGGAAAAATACATAATTTCCATGTTTTTTAGGAGTATACACGAAATTCCACCTAATTTTCTCTCACTATAGTCTATAGGTGATAAATTGTGTGAACCTAGCGGCGGAGTCAAGAGTCAAGAGGTGAGTGTGCGGTGTGGCCGTGTGGGACCGCTCTCCATTATCCTCGTTAGTGACTGGCATTTTAGTAGTCATGGTTTTTATAAGAATATTATTTAATATTGTTTTCGTTCGCCTCCCTCTCACTGTCCCGGATCTCATTAATAATTTTTTATTTTAGGAGTGTGTTTTTTGTACGATGGAATGCTGCACAACTTTAAGCATGCACCTGTGAGGCTGTCACAAAGTTTACAGGTTACAACCATAATAAATTGTGATGTAATTTTACCTTCAAATATTGCTAAAATTTACAAGTTAACCATACATAATATATACGATGTATTTTTACCTTCAAATGTACTTGTACGTAAACATAAAATCTTAATTGAAAACAATAATAATTAAATTCTTCATAATTGTCTTGATTGTAATTTAAATTTCAAAAATGTACTTTTGACACCCCTGGTGTCTACAAATCAATAGGAATTTGGAGGCTGGACCTCCATATTTCATCTCAAAAAAAATAATTGTCTCGATTGAAAATCAGGGTTCAAATGAGAAAGGAAATATAGCACAGTTGGCTAGTATATTTAAAGAACCTCAAGATTCAGAAGTAGATAACTGCCTACCCGTGAGCCATATAAGCCCCACCTCAGTTTACAATAGACATCAACATTTCTCGGTCTGACTGAGACTAAATCTCGACTGTTCTTTTCTTGTTGCACCCTTGGATACCTGAGGAAATAGAGATAAAAAAAATTAACCTCATCTTTATTTTACAAGAAAGTACAAATACATTTTACAGGAAAAAAGTTCCACAGTATTTTTATGTCACAAAATGTTGATCTTTTTATGTTACGAGAGTTTTTTTTGAAGGACAGTGTACCAAGGCACTGTCAATTCATTGATATATAAAAAAAGTTATTTACAGAGATTATACCTAATTTTATTTATTTACACACAAGTATTTAATGTTCCTAACTACAGTATCCGGTACCAATGTAGCGCCTCGTCCCTGGCCGAATTGACCAATGTCTGAACGGTTCTCTGCTGTTGGCTAAATAGTCTTCTATTGCGTTCTTTCCACAGGGCCCAGCACCCTGCTGCCCAGAGAGAGTCCCACAGTTTTCTCATATGAGGCAGCATGTGTGATCTCGCGTTCCACCATAGGTTCCAGGAGTATTCGTCTGCAAATCTGGCAATAGTTATGTGCCAGCCGCATAGAAGTTCCCTCCACAAGCCACTCGCATATGGACATGAGAATAGGATGTGCTTTGCTGTCTCAACTCCATGGTCTCCGCATAGGTGGCATCCCGCCGGTACTTGGCAACCTCTCAATCTCAGCCTCTGTTGCGTGAGCAATCTATTTTGCATTCCCACCCATATAAACATCCTTACCTTCAATGGAATTTTAAGTTTCCATATAGTCACATTAGTTCTGTTCCTTAGCCCTCTATCATGTAGCTGTGCATAAGCTGACGCGGTCGTAAAGATACGGTTAGTTGTCCACCTCCAACCCACCATATTGCTGACCGACTGTTCCGCTATTGAGACCCGGTAGAAGGGTGATAGGTCCAGAACTGATCTCATGAAGAAGGAACATTGACTGGAGATGGCCAGTTGCTCCCTATTCAAAGAACAGTATAATTTGCTAATTGTTTGTGCCCACATGCCAGAAACCTCTGTGTCAAGTTTCCACATCCACTTAAGTAGCAACGCCTGATTTTGTGTGTCAAGATCGAGTATCCCCATTCCCCCATTGTTCTTGAGAGCACACACCTTTTCCCAACCGACTAAACAATTAATACCTTTGCAATTCTCATTGCCCTTCCATAGAAATGACCGACGGGCCTTATCTATGTGTTTGATGATTCCCTTGGGTAAACGGATCGCTTGCATGTAATGCAGCGGAAGTGCTGTTAATACCGCTTTAATCAATGTTATCCTTCCGCCGTATGAAAGCAGGTTTGATTTCCAGCCCGCTAGCCTTGCCTGTACCGCATCAAGAAGAGGTTGGAAGTCCACCTTCCTCGGCTTGCGGTGCGATAACGGTAGTCCAAGGTATCTGATCGGCAATTCTGCCTTGGTGCAGTGCAAGATGCGCTCTATGTTACGAGAGTTGGGTCAGTGCAAAATTGTATAATTTTTGAAGGTCAATTTATAGAGAATGAAGATGTAAATAATGAGCACATTAAAACTTGATCTATCATATTTAATTAGATTCGTATTTTTTACCACTTCATCTCAAGTAAAATGAGCTCCCAAAATCATAAGAATTGATGAAGACGCATTGCTTATGAAAATAAACAATTAGCGTTTCGAATTTGATATTTAAATTTCAAATTTTACAGATATAAATAGAAATAATACAAAAAACTTTAGCATCGGAAGTACCTCTTTTGACATTTTGTAAACAGTTCAAGTACTTTATTACTTTATTGTAATTCCCCTTTTATTTAAATCACTCCAGAAATAATTGTCGAAATGAAAAAAAAAATATTCCCCAATACTCATTTTAAAATTCAAACGTACTCCTTTTTTTTCTCAAAATGAACCTTTGCATTATGTTTGAGTTAATTTTCAGATTGTGCAATCAGAATTCAGACTAATTCTTTCCATATCTATAATGCATGGGGCCCTTTAATTATTAGTGCAGATCTAAATCGGACGGTCCATATTTTAACTCAAATTTGAGTCCACATCAATTCTTCTTGTGCGAGATGAGCGATGTTGAGGACAAAATAGAAGTAAGCAAATAAATGGATCACACAAGAAACTAAGATAATAAGTAATCAAGCATAAAAAATTAGAGATGACACAAGATTTTATGTGAAAATCTTTCTGAAAATAAACTACGAAAGCACACGACACAAATTCACTAAATTAAAGAGTCTTATAAGTACATAAGATTAGAATTCTCAATAACACCCTCTCATACAAAATGAGCTCTTACAAGTTTTAAGAAGAAGAGAGCAAATTCTAGATAAGGCTTAGTGAAAGACAACAAACAGACAGAATACCAGTGGCTCAATCTGATTTCACAAAATGAGCTCAATGACTTGGCTTACCAAATAAACTTGCGGTAGCACCCTTTAATTAAACTCAAAACAATTACCAACGGCTTGCCGATACAAAAGGTACCCAAACCAGCTGCTTTAATTGAACAAGCAGAAACATTACCATCGGTTGCAATTTCTTACCGATGTCAAAAAAACAGAATCACCATCGGTTTGGGTCAAAGCCGATGGGAAGAGTTATAGGCTGCGCCTATTGTTTGTCTTCAAACCAACAAGCGATTATGCAAAATTAATTAATTTGACTTTGGTCGGGTTCTCCTGAGTAGTCTAATGTAAGTGTACATTATTATACTAATAAGGAAAAGAATAACAGACATACAATAAGCTCCATATACCAGAGTCAGAGTATGTATACTGTGGAAACCTATGCGACATCAAAAGCAAATAGTAACAGTCCTACAGTACTACTTTTTAATTTTTAATTCAATTGCATTTCCTGTATACAAATTTACTTATTGCACCCGCACCTAATTGCTTCTTACTGCCTCACGCACCAACCACGTGTACATGCTTTCTCAAACTATACCAATAAAATCATGCCACGTCAGAAGTAAAGAAACATGTCAATCATTTTGAGTGAAAAAAGGAACCTCTCTATAAAGTGGCCGCGGCTTTAGAAGAATCCAATCGACCGTCTTCTTCTTGGTTCTATAATTTCCCCCCTTCAGCGTCTCCTCTCTCATCTTTCGTCTCTGCGATTCTTGGTTGAAAGGAAAAGAAGAAGTTGAACAATCAAAAGATGGGAGGTGGAAACGGTCAGAAAGCAAGGATGGCTCGCGAGAAGAACGCGGAGAAGAACAAGGCTCCTAAAGGTACCATGCTTTCGTTGATCTATAGTTAAGACTAATGGATCCTCCAGTCAATTGACGATCTGTTGAATCTTGATGCTTCTTTGCTTATTTTTTGTCCGATCTGTGGATTTGACACAGGGAGTCAGTTGGAGACGAACAAGAAGGCCCTCAGCATCCAGGTTTGTTTTTGTTTATACATTTTTTTTTTTATCTCCAAGGGTAATTTTTTGTGGTTGTGAGTTTCAAGCTAGAAATCTTGGTTCAATTTGATGGTTTCTTTCTATTCAGATATTCCCAATTTTCTGCTTCGCTAAGGTATTTGGTTTGGAACATTTTTAGGATAATGCATGGCATATGTCTTGAATTTCCTCGACCTTTTTCTTTTCTCATTAAAAGTCCTAATATTGCTGGATATAATATATCTTTTGTTGTCAAATGATTGGTTACAAAATAAGATGTTTCGATCTTGTTGGTTCAAGTTACATTCTCTGATAATTCAACCTAAACTTTTGTTTTTATTACGAATGATCTTAAGCAGGCATCAAGTTTTAGTATTTGTTCAACTGCATATTATATTAGACAAGGGATCTACTTACAACATTTTATAATAATTTGATTTTGCAATTTAAAAGTCCAATCAGTTGATCCAAACTTTTCAATATGATATCTATATTAAAATATGTTTGGAGATCAAATTTGACATTTTTTTTTAATTTTTGTACTATTTATTAAATATTTTACGAAACTGTTGTTTTTCAATGGTCCAGAATTGTCTAAAACAACAATTTCATAAAATACTTAATAAATAGTAAAAAAATTAAAAAAAATGTAAAATTTGATCTTCAAACACATTTTAATATAGAGATCATGTTTAACGGTTTGAATCGACTATTTGGACTTTGAAAATTGCAAAACCAAATTGTTGTAAGATGTTGTAACTTTCAAATGTTGCAAGTGGATCCCTCATTATATAAAATTGTATTATGAACTTTGGTGCCATTTTTGCATTAAAATTAATATAGTATAAAAACAAGATTTTTTACATGACCTGTTGCCTGTTTATCAAAATAAGTTTTTTACACCTCAAATTAGAAATCATCCCCACTCTTTTAGCATCACCCACGAGAAACACAACAAACCCTTAAACCTCTCAGAAACAAATACACTATAAAAAAGGAGCAATTCAAGACAAAATTTGAAGCTGTAGACTGTAGTTGAATAATGCAGAAACAAATACACTCATTTGATGTTCATTTGAATTGATTTTTGAATGCAGTGCAAAGTATGTATGCAGACGTTTATCTGCACCACGACCGAAGTGAAGTGCAGGGAACATGCTGAAGCAAAGCACCCGAAGAGTGATGTCTTTCAGTGTTTTCCACACCTTAAACCTGAAAAATAGTGAGCTTCCATAATCTAGAGGTATATATATAAGATCCATATCATGCTGTCTCTTGCTATTCTATAGTATGTACTTGAGAAAAAGCTGTTTGTGCAATTTCGGGTGTCTGTTGCATCAATTTGTGATTGTTCAACCTTATTGTATGACTTTTTGAGATGGTTACTATGTTTCTTGGATGCTTAGTGTTGTGTGTGTGATATATGCATTTGTTGGTATGAATCTAGCCTCTATATTTCTTTTCTTATTCCGTTCGAGATGGTTCCACATACTTGTGGATGGAAGTAGGGGGTCATAACTGGTTTTGTTCTTAGCATCAACTGTCAATTTATCTAGACATCAAGTTGGGAATTGTTGGACTTGAAGTTAATAGAAACTTGTAGTTACTAATTAACAAGCTCAAGAGCCAATCTTTGGTATATAGTGGAAAATGGCAATTAGAACTGCTGCTGTGACGCTTTTTGATTTAAAATTCTCTCAAGGTAACTAGTGAACTGGGATGCATAAATCCAAATGTATACCAACTTTTGACAATTAACGAAGAAAATATCAGGAACTTGAAATATACAAAAAGAAAAAAGAAAAAAAAAGAATAGAAAGAGTTGCAGGGTAAGAATTTCTCATTGAATTAGACATCATGATGAATCACACATTAGTATGGGAATAATAATACACAAATATCCACATAATATTCATGGTAGGAACCTGCTGATCCCAGTGGAGTTGCAAATTCAAAGAATGGGGTTTCATTTAATAACAGTGGAACTGTTTGCAATTGCTAAACAGATGTCAGTAACTTCTAATGATATAATGAGCACAACATTATTCCACGTGAACTGTACTTCCAGGATACCCATTTTTAGACTTAATCAGGCTACTGAGTACGGGTCCTACTTTGCTCTGCTGCACGTACCAGGTCGAAGTATGGATGAGCCTACATGTGTGGCAACAATACCATATTAAAATTTCTGACAATCTACTGAATTTTCCACAAAAGCACCATAGATTCCACAAAAGCAACATAGTTTGCTTGAAAGATTAAAAATTAAAATTACCATAGCTTCCCTAGCAGTAAGTCTGTCTTGGTGATCATAACGAAGAAGCTTATCAAGGAAATCAATTGCCTGTAATTAAAGCTTATCACATTACATCATCAAAATCATAAAGACGGTTAACATTATAAATTATAAAAAAAAGTTACACTAGGTAGTACCTCAGGAGAGACTAAATGTCGGTTGTCTTGATTTATGAACTTTGCCCATGGCTTCCTGTGGTGCCTAATAAACCACAGAGTTAAACAATTTATACGAGTCATAACATTTTTAGATTTTCTACATCATGGAGTGAGTAGTAGGCTAACTTGCTACAAGCTTCATTATAGTAACACCAAAAGAACAAACTGTACCTTCCAACAAGAGCTTCCAGTTGGGGGTCCAATGCAATTCTGTATTTGCTCAAATAAGAATTTAGTTGTTCTGTTCCAAGCACCTGGTCTCAAATACAAAAGAAACTATCTAAAAATTTGCATGTAAAACATTACAAATGAAAAAGAAAATAGAAATTTTTTAGTCAGGCAACCTTTGCAATTTTCACTAGCTGGTCATGGTTGTCATGACCATAAAAAAATGGCTCCTTGCGAAACATCTATAATCATTAATGTAAATAAAATGACATATCAGTAATTAATCCAATAGCAATAAGGATTTACAAAAAAGTAATAAAACCATTGAATAAACCAGAAAATGTAGCAAAAGAATTACTACCATGCCAGCAAACATGCAACCAAGGCTCCACATATCCAACGAGTAGTCATAATCTTGTAAATCCACGAGAAGTTCTGGCCCCTTGAAATATCTGCAAAATTGGAAAAACAAAACGTCTTAATGATATGGTAACCTCCTCAATAGAAGTTGTTGTTTTCTTAATCTAGAGCTGTTTTTTTTCAAAAAAGAAGTAGAAAACAAGAAAAGAAAAGCCTGATTATGATTCTCAGAACTCGGCCATTCAATTAAGCTTATATTTCTTTTGTTTTAGCAAGGGATGAATACAGGTCCTGTCAGGCAAGGTTATCTGCAAGACCAGACCCCACCTGACTAGTCGCTCCCCATAGTGAAGGTCCGGCAAAGTCCTGTTACTGGGCCTGAGAATCTCAACCCAGCCCAATCTGCCTACCCCAACTTGTTTGGGACTAAAGGCTTGATTGTTGTTATTGTCGTTGTTTGTTGTTGTTGTTGAAAATGCTTAGCTAGACTGAAAATTCCACTTAAGTGTCAAAAGTGATGCTTGAACTAGTTGCCTCCAAAGAAATGCCACCTGCTTTGTCTTTCAACATCAGTGATGTAAAAAAGGGTCTTGGCAGCTGACATTGCTGGCTAGTCAAAGTAGTTACACGATACCTCGCCTATACTCTATTCGAGAGCATTTTGATCAACCAATACATCCAATTAATTGGTCAGTTAATCTGGCGGACTGTGCAGTAATAAAGTTAGGCCATATCTTTTTCATGCAGTCCGATTTTGATGATCTTGGACTCTATAGAAACTAGAGTTCACAAGCTTTCATTTGATATTGTTTTTTCTTTATTTGGATTCAGATAAATTTCTATGGTCTTACATCGTAACTGCTTCATAAAAGTATACTAATGAGCAGCTATTTTTTTATTATACGGTCTCCCTAACAAGAAGATAGATTTTGAAAGTTTCAAATGTTATGAATATTTAGACTTAACAATCATTTTTTTAAAGAATGACTTGTTTTTAATTGGATGCTAGGACAACTTTTCTACAATTATGTAAAGTTGGTTATTTCTTCTGCATTGTAGGATCTTCTAAAGTTGGTTATTTTTTCTACAAGAGTCAACATACAACTAACAAGCAAATAACCAAGCCTTACATCCACACAAAAGAAAGTAAACTATAAAGAGCACTATGTTGATATTTATGGTTGTCTACTGATTTGGTAACATCATTTGTTTCTCAATTGAATGCAGAGAGAATGCAGTGAAGCAAAAGCAACAAAATAGTTTTTTCTTAGCATTTTGCCTTTACAATCATTTTGGAAACATAATTTGTTTCTCAATTTATTCTCTACATAATTTCTTGAAATTTTTAGATTCATTTTTTTTTTGTGAGATAGAAAGATGTAGGTCTAGCCTTCCAAATTCTATTTAATGTCCAAAATAGATTCCCATCCGAGTTTGGAACCCTCTACCTCCACACGGAGGATCTTGCCGCTGGTTCTTGAAATTTTAAGATTCATGAATATCCAGATTTAACAATCTTTTTTTAATTTTGAACTTGACAGAAGCTGTCAAGGTTGACATAACAATCTTTTTGGAAACATAATTTGTTTCTCAATTTAATTTAGAGAGAACATAATTTCTTGAAGTTTACTGATTTGCCGTGCTTTACCTTATCGGGAAGTGGAAGCTTTAAATGGCATTTCTGAGGTAGGCCACCATGAACAATGTTCAAGCTTCTTTTAGGTTGCACTGTAATCTCTTCGTAAAAGTAGATTGTGAAGAACAGTTATTTTTGAACCTCCCTAACTGATGGATTTTGAAATTTTTAGCTTTAACGAAATGTAGGCAATGATCTTTTCAACATTAAAACGCCATTTCTCAATTGGATGTCAAGAGAATTTTAATAATTTTTTGAAATTAACTGAATTTTCTCACGGGATAATTAAATTGCAGAAAATTCAGCCAACTTAAAAAACTGTAAAAATTCTCTATGTTCAACTGAGAAACAATATAATGCCGAAAAGATTGTTACTTTATATGTTCATGAAATCTGAAAAATTTCAAATCTCCATTTGGTTAAAGAGAAACAAAAATTACAAAATAGCTTTTTCTTCACAGTTTGCTTTTACAAGGCAGTTACAATGCTAAAAAATCAGTCAAACACTAAAAGCCATCGACAATTTTCTGAATTTCCAACTGAGAAAAAGTTAATACCAAATGAAACTTTTGAAAGTCCAGCTTCAAAAAGGCCTAAGATCATCATAATCGAGATCATATGAAGAAGAGTTGACTGGAACAAGAGACACTGTGCTGCTTATCGTAATAATTCTGTGGACACTGGTGTCTTGCTTAGAAACCAAATTTAGAGCAAAAAATCCTCAGATGTTTAATTTTGATTTTTCCTTGCTTAGGTAAAAAATTGGAATATTATATTCTCAAGTACCTAGATAACTTATTTTTGTTCCAATTATGAATATTTGTATGTATATAATGATATGAATGCCAAATTGTCCACAAAAATTTGATTACTTGGCCCCATAATGATTAATTGCTTGCCAGCGGCAGAGCCCCCATCCGTCCACCAAACACTTGCCTCTTTTACAACACTGGTGAATATATATGTATCACAAATATAACATAAACATAGTTACCTGGAGGCAACACGAACATTGTATTCTTTTCCAGGGTGATAGAACTCAGCAAGGCCCCAGTCTATCAGTCGAAGTTTGCGCATCTCATGGTCAATCATGACATTGTGCGGCTTTACATCTCTATGCATTATTCCCTGCGAGTGGCAGTACTCTAGTGCCTGTACACCATGAATTGGAATAGAAAAGAAAATAATGTATCCGAAAAATATTTCTTCATCAAAGATTGCAAATAAAACATATAATTACTACTTTGAGCCTACTTTTAGTTTATTTTTCGATGAAAAGATTATTCCGTTGTTTGAATCACTTCTGTGGATTTGAATGCTCCAACCAGTTCCATGCCAGTAATGAACTGGACCTGTATGACTCGGCTGAGTACTGACCAAGTTAACAGCCCTTAACACTCAATTCTAGTACTTAAAACCCAATTCTGCAAATCAGCTAATTTGAGTTTTGAACCATATAATAAACATTTCACTCAATTACACCTTCAAGATCAAACCCAATTAACCTCAATTTACCTTAACAGAAGGAATCTTAGTATTGGAACACACTGGTATGGTGGCACCTGACCTTTCAGAGTCAATGCTCAACCCAGTGTTGCAATATTTGAATAGAGTTAAAGGAATGGAAAGATGCTAACCTTGAGAAGTTCATAGATGTAGTAACGAATGTCATAATCTGTCAGAGTTGGGTATAGTAATTTGAAATCCGTGTTGTTCACATATTCAGAAATTAGGCTTGGAGTCTTTGATTGCTGGTCTCTCACTATATCCCGGAGTTTTATTATATTTGGCCCGCCACACAGGTTTTGGAGTATTTTTATTTCCCTCTTAATCTGAAAAACATTTTGAACCAAGTTTAAAATTCTTCTTGTGATAAGTTTCAGATTTTTCTTTATTCAAGGGCAGTGTAATTTGGGAAAGTGGTGTTATTTCAACTTTATAATGGTAAAATTACAAGAAGCAAAAGAATACCAAGGGCTAGATTATAAATCTTTCTTTTGTGAGTTATACATGTAATTTATCAAAACATCCAGGAGCAGTACTCCAAGTTTGGAAAATAGTACATCAGAAAATAAGATATGAGAAATAGAGGGAAATAAGCTTGTGCACTAATCAAAGTACCTTTTTTTTCTTAACAGGTTTGAGGATCTTGATAACACACCGTTCATTTGTGGAAACATTTATTCCCTCAAAGACTTCACTGTATTTCCCTCTTCCGATTTTCCTTACCACTTCATAATTTTCTTGGGCACTGGTTAGTAAACACACAAACATTCACACACACACACATACAATAAATGCTTAACAGCAACAATGCAAAGCAAAGTTTTTTTAGGAACCAGGATCAATGCTCAATTTAACACCAAGTATATTAATAATTTTCTACTAACACGATACCAATAGGTTATAATCAGGGGCGGACCCAGTATAGAACCGGGTGGGGGGGGGGCGGCTGCCCCCCTGGATTTCGAGTTTTAGTGGTGATCTATTGGTACCGATTGACTTTGCCCCTCCCTGGAAATTTTTTTGCCCCTCTCTGGATGTTTGATTTGTAATTCGGGTTAAAATTAAAATAAATTTCTTGAATTATGATTGGTAATTTGAATTATAAGCTAAAACATCATAAATGATAAGTCAAAGTATTGAAAAATATAAGTCAAAGCATTGTTTTTTTTATCGAGTACCTAATTAGTTAATGGGTTTAAATCTGATAAGCTATTTAAATCCGATTCGATATTTTTTTGCCCCCCTTGACGAAAATCCTGGGTCTGCCCCTGGTTATAATCCTTAGTTAGTAAACTATGTAACAAATTAAGATATGTATAATTTTAGGGGAACAGATTGCTGAATTTGGCAAAGTAGTGAATCCAAAAAGATTCATTAAGCATGGTGATGGTGTACAACAGCATCTGTTCATCTCATGAACAATCATTGAACAGATGTCATCTAAGAATCAGAAGAGATGAGAAAGGATTCGATTCTGACCCCCATTGAACAGTAAGCGATTCGTAATCCCAGTATTCCTTGGGACGAAGCTCATTGACATCGGCATAGATCCGGGCCGTTGACATATCTCTCTTACTCTTAGCCTTCGGAACCTGACAAACCTCAAAAGCACAGCTCGTATTGGATAACAAGTTCGGCGGAGGTAAAGATGATTTAGGAGGAGAAACGCAGGGAAGAGCTAATATCGCGATTGATAGAGCAATTGCGACAAGGGAGAGCATACGATGAAACGAGAGGTGGGGTTTGGTTGGGTTTTTGACAGGAAGAAATGGTGTCAACTGTCAGCAAAGGTCGAAGGAGAACTAGTGAAGTACACAAGGAATTGGTCGCCAAGCGAATTCGTATCCTCTACACAATGAAGGGCGGACCGTCCGATCAGCTTTAAGATTCGTGCGAGTTAAATCCGCACTAATATTAAAGAACCTCTATGTTTTAGGCGGAGACTTGATGAGATGCTCTTTTGAGTTGATGCAGACGATGGGGGCTCTCGCCAAGCAGGGATTACTTCTAATAGCCGAATTTAATTTGCCTGATACGTCTATTTGCGAATAAAAGAACTTTGTCCGAGTATAAATATAATATATAATTTTGAATTGCGTTCAAATAGGCAGCTCAATTTGATGCTGGTACTATTCTAGACACCTGAAGGTATAATCACAACAAATGGAATTTTTGTTCATGGATCTGTATAGAGAGAACCAATTTGTTATGTCAACATGTTGCAGAATTGCTATCTGCGACAGAAATAATCAAATGAAGGAAAGCTATATATGAACAACATGAAAATTGGGATATATAAATTCTTTTTTTGAGAAAATTGTAATAAATGCGAGAGGATTATATATATAATGCAGTATTCTAGAGGTATTGGTTAAAATAATGAGAAACATCATTAGAAGTTATCCTTGAGTTAGTGTGCTAATAATATCCTTTGCACCAATTGTATACTTATAGCCCCCAAAAAAACGCTTCAATATCCTTTTATTAAAGCAGGTTTTCAATTTTCTAAGTGTAAAATCCAGTAATAACAATGCACCTGAATGTTCACAAAGATTAATTATCAGGGAAAATATTATAACCTAAAAAGTTTTGTTTAGGAATTTAGCAACAAAGATGGAATTAAAGGTAACTTGAAATGACCTACAAGCTTCTCAAAGAAGAATTAACAAGTTGGTCGGTTTTTATAAAATAGCTTATTGTTGAGTTTGGTTTGAAATTTGCAGATTTAATTTCTTTTCTCACATGTTTGTATGGTACAATTTGAAAGCACAACAAGAAGCATTTTTTTAAACATCCAAATAATAAATACATCAGAATACATACCAAATCTTTCTAGAAAGCTTACCAGCAAATATTTTTTTTGTTTCTCTAACTGAAGAACATGGAAGAACAAATGCAAAACCATCACAATATCACACACAAACACAATTTCAAATCAAAGATTAAAATATGCTACTTAAACCTTTAAAGAAAAGAAAAGGAAGAACAAAGAAACACTTCAACACCATGATAAAACCATGCAATAATTGTCACCTTTCAATCATAACATTTTTCTTTCCTCAAAATGGAGAATAAGCATTTGCTGAAAACCTCAACAATTGCTCTGTGCATCTTTCTAATTATCCAACAAGTTCAACAAATCCATGCAACAGCAGCCAACACAACCAGAAAAGCACCCGCAATTTTAGTGTTTGGTGATTCGATAGTCGACTCTGGTAATAATAATGCAATCTTAACCACGGTTAAGTGTAACTTTCCGCCTTATGGTCAAAACTTTCCTCTCCATCTTGCAACGGGTCGGTTCAGTAATGGGCGAATCCCTAGTGACATACTAGGTAATACTTTTCTTCTACATACAAAAATCTTAATTTGAGAAAAATGGTGAGAACTAGTGCAGCACTGACAGAGATCATTTTATATTTGCAGCTTCTAAACTAGGGATAAAGGACTATGTACCGGCATACCTCGGTACCAACTTAACCGAATATGACCTTCTTACTGGTGTAAGTTTTGCCTCAGGAGCATGTGGCTATGATCCACTCACTGCTGAAATCATGGTACTTTACATAAGCCTTAAATTTTCAATACATTTTTTATGAAGTACAGCATGCTTAGTGCAGTGGCATGAGCCTTCGTCTCTCCTCTCTACGGAGAGATGCGGGTTCAATTCTCGAGAACAAATGTTGGGGTGTACCAGGGCCCTTTAATAAAAAAAAAATATAAATTTGAAAGAATGAAGCTATCGTACTTTGCAAAGTCCGGATCGGTCCATGTTATGGATTCATATCTCTGTTTTCAAAGTCCTAAAAAGTCAATCCGAAGATCTCCATATGAAAAAGTACTTGGAGATCAAATTTTACATTTTTTAAACAGGTAGAGAATCTACTTTTGAAGGGTTCAAAATTTTTAGATAATGTGATTTTCTATCTATTTGTAGCAAGTTTTGACCATGGACGATCAGCTAAAGCTGTTCAAGGAATACAAGCAAAAGATCAAGGCAATTGCCGGGGAGAAAATTGCAGAGGAAATTATATCTAAAAGTTTTTATCTGATAATAGTCGGTGCTACCGACTTCGCCAATACCTATTTCACAACACCATTTAGAAGTAACTATGATCTCTCTTCCTATATCCAACTTGTCGTCCGATTTGCTTCAAAATTTTACCAGGTAATTAAACAATACAATAATTTGTTATTATAAAACTTTGGTACTTTATGTGCTGAGAATCATAAGATGGCATGCCTTATTTAGCATATATAAGAAAGTATAATGTATATATATCCCCGTAAAATTGAGAGCAAGTGATTTCTTATTCTGCAGGGGTATCTGTGGTACTTTTATATTTTGCTAGTGATTCACAATTGTAACCGCGACAAACATTTACAACAGTTATATATTATTACATACTTCTCAGGATTTATACAAGCTCGGCGCTCGGAGAATAACTGTGACGAGCATTCCGCCTATAGGATCTATACCATCTCAGAGGACCCTTGCTGGAGGTATAGAGAGAAATACTGTGCCGCGTTATAATGAAGCTGCTACAATGTGCAATTCTGAGTTACTGAAAGAGATACAGCGGCTCAACCAAACACTGCCTGGTGCGAATATTGTCTTCCAGGACATGTACACGCCCCTGCTCGACATAATTCAACGCCCCTCTGCTTACGGTAAAGTGCTATTTTTTATGGGTTATTTGTTAGGTGTTTGTGACTAAATATGTGTGTTCAGACATGGGATTGTGTTTATACAAAAATGCAAGAGCATGTTTGGTGTGATTTGGCGGTCTATGATTGGTTGCAGGTGCATCTGGTCAAGTACTCTGTATGACTGTATCCTTGCCCTGAATCTGTATCGCCTGGGTATCTTGAAATAGACAGCTGAATGTCTGATTTCATGCACAGGAAGCTTTGAGATATGTAATAAAAGTTTAGATGCTGCCTATTCCTGTGTGGTACCCGGTACACCCAGGGAATGCAAAGTTGTGCTTCAGCAGTTAACAATAGGGGTCAAATGGTACCTGCTACCCTTTATGTGAAATTTTTAGGTCAAATCATGTACCAGTAATAACCAGTATTCTTCTCTGTTTTAACTTTCTGATTAATTAAATTCTTAGCATTTCTAATTTTCATCCATAATATAGGATTTGATGTGTCAAACAGAGGTTGCTGTGGTACCGGTCTCTTTGAGGTGACACTGGCATGCAACAGCTATACTGCCGAGCCATGCAAGGACCCCTCGAAATTTGTATTCTGGGACACTTACCACCTCACTGAGAGAGCATACAATATTCTGATAAATAAACTCATAGCTAAATATGGCTTGAACTAGAGATGATCAATTTTCTCCGCATAACTACAAGCATTTTTACAGCCTTTACTTAAAAATTGTAATGTAACTACAACTTGTAATGGAATATGCATTTGCATTTTTTGGAATGAGAATAAAAAGATCAGGTTACTCAAATTTCATCAATCAAATCAATCTTGTGCAATTAAAATTCACAACATTACTAAAACCAACCACATTTAACCCCTTAAAAAGGAGTTTTCAGGAAATCATACCTAACATTTTGATAACAGCCAGCATTTCTTGTGGATGCAGTTGAAACCAAACACTTGATGGTTTCTTCCAATTAACACCCAACTTTTAAGCTGCTGTCAATTCAAGCAAACAATGACCAAATTGCCCCTACTCACTCACAAAGTGTAACTCAGTCAAATGTCTTGATAACTACATAGAAAATTCAAAACCCAAAATATAGACTTGCTTGCTTAACTAGTAAAATTTGACTAAGAATTGAAACTTAACAGGGGCAAATTTGTCAATGTTTGATTGAATAAACCTTTTTCCCATCTGAGTGCTTATCAGTCGGAGTCTAGATTGCAAGTATCTTAGAAGAATTATAGCAGCAAGCGTGAATATAGTGGGGTGCTATTCGCAGAAAAAGAAAAAGAAAAAGAAAAACCTAAAATATCAAAACAAACTAAACCCAAAGAATTGACCAAGCACAATAGCCAACCCCATAAAAATGGCTAGAAGCGATATTGCAGCCCATGTCAGTTTCTCAGTCACTCTAGACACTCTTTCCTTCGGCGCCTGGCTACAGGAGCATACAAACACGGTATAACCTGACATAGCAATCACTGTGCCAAATAAAAACATGAGCAAGAACGAGGCGCCTGCTAATCGGGAAGGCAGTGCCTCATCAGCTTTCGCAACCGGACTAGTGCACGGGCTCCAAGCTGATGTGCCAAATAAAAACACGAGCACATCAGCTTGGAGCCCGTGCACTAGTCCGGTTGCGAAAGTTGCAAAACCAACCTTCTTTTTTTTCGGTATTTACCAGTGGTGCTGCTGGAGTTGAGTTCTCTTGATTGCTCAATTCCATGCAAGGAGTAGCAGCAGCAGCTTCTGAGGCCTCTTTGATGCCTAAAGCCCCTATTGTGAGAAGTGTAAGGCCAACTATATATCACTGTGCCCCATGTGTCGATGACCTCAAGATGGAGCCTGTGATTGTGGTAGTAATAGTATAGTTTGGTGTCAAACTTGAGATGAATTGAATGTATTATCAATGCTAATGAGTTGAGTTTTGTAACATCTGTCATCCCTAACATGATATATTTGTTTGGTATCAATTACTTTCTGTTAATTCTTTTGGAAAGCTCGAAGGAAAAACTAGGCAAAAAAGAACATTCTATTAGTACTTCAAGAATTACCAAATTACCCTGCTAGTGCTAGCTAATGATGTACACCTCAAAGTTGTGCAAACATCATACTGGGCCGATATAAATAGCCATTAATACAAGGCGGATTGATGTACACATCAAAATTATAATTTGGGCCGAAATTTAATCGGTTATATAACTAAATTATTTATGAGAGAGGGTTCAATCCCTCGTGCCTTTCATATGTCTTGTACTTCATATTTTATATCTTCATTTTCAAAGTTTAAATTGTTGATCCGAACTAGGGGTGGCAACGAGTTGTTAAAGAGCGAGCTAGGTCACACTCGTACTCAGCTTGTTGGTGTATCAAGTTGAGCGAGCGAGTTTGAATTTTAGGTCTCGAGCTAAAACTATTGCTCAAGACCGACTCGTGGCTTGTCCGAGCGATCCGAGCTAGCTCGTTACTAGCTTGGCAGATTTATAAATTTATATATTTTCTTTCCTGTTATATCTTAAATTTTCATAACACATCTTATCAATTATGGCTAAAACAAAATAATATTTATATGACTAATTACTGAGGAATACTCTTAATTCAATTGTAATCAAGCAAATCAACTACTATAATTTAACTTTACAACTAAATTCATACATACAAATATATCAAAATTCTAAATTCATACATACAAATATATCGAAATCCTAAATTCATACAAACATATTCACATAATAAATTCATGCATACCAAATCAAACAAATTCATACAAATTAACTTAATTGCTTATAATTAATTCACACATATTCTATACAAAATTACCAATCAACTTAAACACAATCCAAATTGCAATTACCATAACACTGGCTATCACATCCATAGACCATAATATCCCCAATCTGAAGTGAACAGATCCGATTAAACTATTAAACTATGTATATTAAATAGCTCGTTAACGACTGAGTTGGCTCATGCCAAGCCAGGCCAAACTCAAACTCAAACTCATTAATTCTGGCTCGAGTACGTAGCGAGCGAGCTAATTTTAACTCGATTCACTAATGAACGAGCTGTCACCGATCGAGTCACGGGCGAATAACAAGTGGGCCACGAGCCACGAGCTTTTTGCCATTCCTAATCCGAACTGTTCAACATGATATTCAAACTAAAATATGCTTGGGAATGAAATTTTATTATTTTTGAATTTTTTTTCTATTTTCTAAGATAGATATAAAATCATTGTTTTTGTACCGTTAGAAAATAATGATTTTCTACCTATTTAAAAAATAGTAAAAAAATTTCAAAATTATAAAGTTTTAATTCCCAAGCATATTTTAGTATGGATATCGTGTTGAACATTTCGGATCGACAGTTTGGAATTTGAAAACAAAGATATAAAATATGAGGTATGAAAGGTACGAGGTATTGGAACCCTCCTAATTATTTATTGATGGTTCAAATAGTTCTACTTTTTTGTGCCTACACTATGTCACTATTTTTAAAACATTAATAACTCAAAATATAAAACATAAACATTAAAATAAAACCATTAGATGTGATATATATGATTTTCACTACGTGCTTATAAAAAATTATCACATTTTGATTTTATTTTTATATAAATTAATAAGTCAAAACACGAACATCTAAAAATTGTCACATCAATATATTTTTACAAGCTCTTGATAACAAACACAACAAAGTTGAGATATCATAATTTTTTATACATACATAAATAAAATGATGTTGATCATTATTAACGATTTTATTTTGACTTTTAAGTTTTAAACTGTAAAGGTATGATGAAGACAAAAAAAAATAGAGGCACTTGAACTCTCAATTTTTTTTATTAATACCATTCCCTAAAAAAGTTAAAATAAAACTATAAATTCTAAGAAATTCAAAAAATACCAGAACCGCAATGACAATTGGCGGCCCTATTCCTGGGAGGCAACATTTGTCGTTGCGACCCCGCAAAAACTAAAAAAAACCCACCTAATTCATCTGATTTTATGATATTTGTTTAATAATTTTCAAAAATAGAAATAAAATTAATAATTTAAATATGTTAGAAAGAACATTAAATAAAAAAGATAAAAATATCAAATAATTTAGATGTACTAGAAAGACTCCGAAACATTTTTCAGGTAGGATTTTTTCCGAATGTAAAAAGGATTAAACTAGTTCATAGTGTGTTACTGGAAAAAAAATAGTAATGCTTTGTATCTGAATTATTGATCCCGGTTCAAAAGTCATTTCTAGTAAATATAGAAATTATTGTAGTCTTTCTAGTACAAACAAATTGTAAGATACTCCTTTTATTTTTGAAAAAAAAATGATTTGACTTTTGTAATGATGGTAATGAATTTTTTTTTCAAAATAGATGAAGTACCTTATGTCACACCCCGCGGCCACGGGTAGTAACAGTCCCCCGCCGTAAGCATACAACGCCGTGTATGCTTACAAGGCTAATCACAATTTAAACCAAACAACACGCAATTCAAAACGAGTTTCTAATATAAAATCAGAGTACACAGTCTGGACAGTAAATAGTACAATATAAGTATCTCCTCCAGATACCAACCACGAGGCCTACCCTAAATCTATAAAACAAAAACACATCTAGGGTCGTATACTGGTAAGCTACTAAGGCCTACTACTCTCGTGCCTCTCCGGAATCCGTCGCACCAGTACCTGTAACATAACGGGGAAGGTGGGGGTGAGAATAAATTCTCAGTGCGAAAATTTGCCACATTTGAATTATTGGACTTGCAATCAAACTCTATATTCAAAGATGAAACCCAAACAATAACAATGCAACAGTTATATAAGAAACATAAATAACAGAATGCCACTACTCGACAACAGTTAATCAACCTGAAACACAGTTTACAGAATTTACAATATGGATTTCAAACACAACATATATTTTGGCTTAACTCGATTCCTAACTCAGTTCAATTGGGCTTGTAGCAATTACAAATGTTCTCTCGAGCTGAACCGTTATCAAACCCACATCTGTAGGGTTACAGACGCCTACAGATGGCCAACCGCTGGACCCTTTATCAGACACCCATCTGCAATTGCTGTTTGGCTTAACCATTTCCTAAGGTTCGGTTACAAGTCACCAATACAGGTCAACTTGACACAATGCAACACACGGAAATCAAAGTTACCTATACAGGTCAACTTTGCTTAATCTCAACAAATATATTTATCAAAGCCACACATATAGGTCAGTCTCGCAAAATCATAACAGGTCAACGCATAAGTCAGCAGCGTCACCTTATCCAGCCACCTAAACAGGTCGGTCTGGCAAATTCTAACAGGTCAACGCATAAGTCAGCAGCGTCACCTTATCCAGCCACCTAAACAGGTCGGTCTGGCAAATTCTCACAGGTCAACGCATAAGTCAGCAGCGTCACCTTATCCAGCCACCTAAACAGGTCGGCCTGGCAAATTCATAAACACAGGTCAACGGATAGGTCACCGTTACCTTATCCAGCCACCTAAACAGGTCGGCCTGGCAGATTCATTCACAACAAGCACAATTCATAGAACTAAACAATTAATAACCGTACCAACATGCAAATCAACCTTAACTAAAACAATTCAATCATTCTCATTTATGCAAGAATCAATATGCAGTATGAATTCCAAAGTATGCAACAATTAATCATTCAACATGACAAACGAATAAACAGTTTAATTCCTGAAAATAAAGTATCAAACAAGTCCAAGAATCCCGCACCTGTTTGACGAGCGTACCGCTTAAGCTAAGGATCGGACGTCTCGTATGGTCTCGCAAGTTCTTGCTCGACCGAGCCTACACCTATATCATACGTATACTTGGTTTAATTCGGGTTCAGTGGTCTATACGTTTACTTAGGGCTTGTACAGTCCTAAATCAGTTCTCATGGTTTGGTATCGATTCTTTTCGGTTCCTTCTTTCTTACCAAAATCTCACCAAACGGTACACAATTCCTTCTAGGCCCTCTAGCCTTATACTATGTCACTTTGGTAACCATCAATCACCGCTTTACTACTTTGGTTCTCGGTTCATTTCAATTTACCGTTTGGTTAACCCTAATTTGGTCAAAATCTCAAATCAGTCGTTAAATGTTCTAGAAATTCACGATCAGGAGGCAACCCTACCGATTACAAGTCTAATTGGTCGGGTTAAGCAAATCAAATCACGATTAGGCCAACTTTCAATTTTGGCACGAAACCCTAGAAATCAGATTTCATAAATCGGAAGAAATCGGGAAAAAGAATGACAAACAAACTAGTAAGAAGTGTAGAGGAACTAGTCCTCGAGCAATTCGAGCACAAATCTCGGGTTTAAAACGAGAATCCGAGAAATCGAGAAAATTCGAGGTTTCGAAAGTAAAAAGGAGAGAAAGAAATACCAAATAGAAGGGTTCTGAGAGATCCTCGGCTGCTTTCTCGGTTTCAAACTCGATTTCTCGCAACAATCAGGAGTCTGGAAGAACCGGAAACTCACGGGATCTTTTCCTTCTCTCTTAACCGAAAATAACTTAGAAATGGGGATAATGGTGAAGTGAGAGAGAGAGAAGGTTTAATTTGGGTTTTAGGGTTAAAATTACCCTGAATGCGGATTAGCCAATCCGCACTGCGGGTTACCTAATCCGCACTCGAGACTTAGTCGGTTGTCAGCCGAATCCAGGAAAAGTCCGAGCCTACTGCGGATGAACCTGATCCGCACTGCGGTTCAACCTCATCCGCACTCACTACTTAGCCGATTTCAGGAAAATTCAGTGCAATACAGAAATTCATGAGTGCGGCTAAACTAATCCGCACTGCGGATCCCTCACCCGCACTCACTACTTAGTCATATTTTTGTCAAAATTCCAGAAAAATCCTGAGCCACTGCGGATGAGGTTGATCCGCACTGCGGTCAATCTAATCCGCACTGAGCCCATAAGGTTCCGAAATCTCGAAATTTCGACGCGGTTTCAATTCACAATTAACTTACTTATTTAGGGAAACCTTAATTAAGGTTTAAACTTCCATTTTATTAACACAATTTATCGGTTCTTCCTTTTAAATCATTTCAATTTAATTGTAAAAATTTCGTAACGTAACATTTCTCCCCCCCTTAGAATAAAGTTTAGTCCTCTGAACTAAATTGCGTACCTGATTCGTTGAATAGTTCCGGGTACTTCTCACGAATGGTTTCCTCATGTTCCCATGTTGCTTCTTTAGTCGAATGGCGTCCCCATTTAACCAGGACAAGTTTAATCGTCTTGCTCTGAAGTTGCTGTTCTTTTCGGTCCAATATCTGCATTGGCTCTTCTTGATAGGACAAGTCACCTTGGACATGCAGGTCCGAGTGATCAATGCAATGAGACGGATCTCGTACGTATCGGCGCAATTGTGACACATGAAACACCGGATGAACCCGGTCCAATGCTGGTGGCAATGCAAGCTCATATGCCACCGGTCCCATTCGCCTCAAAATCTGAAACGGTCCAATATATCTAGGACTTAACTTGCCTGATACGCCAAATCGGTGTACACCCCTGACGGGTGAAACTCGAAGCCACACGTGATCCCATTCTTGAAACTCCAACGGTCTTCTATGCACATCCGCATATTTCTTTTGTCGCTCTTGGGCCGACTTAAGCCGACTCAAAACGACTTTCGTCGTTTCAGCAATCTCTTATAACATCTGAGGCCCGGTAGGTGAATACGTACCTGCGGGTCCCCACCACAGCTGTGTGCGACACTGCTGTCCTGTAAGTGCCTCTTGTGGTGACATTCCGATACTCGAATGGTAGCTATTGTTGTACGCAAACTCTACCAAGTACAAGTGGTTGATCCAAGATTCTCGGAAACTTAAAACACAGGATCGAAGCATGTCCTCCAATGTTTGGATTGTTCGTTCGGATTGACCGTCGGTTTGCGGATGATGGGCTGTACTGAATCTCAGTTTCGTGCCCATGGCTTCTTGAAAGCTTCCCCAAAAGTGAGACGTAAATCGAGTGTCTCGGTCAGAGACAATGTGCCGTGAACATCCATGGTATTTAAATTGGTATTGCAAGAACAGGTCAGCCAACTCTCTTCCGGATGTCTCGATCCGGAGTGGAATGAAGTGTGCAATCTTCGTCAGCCGATCCACTATCACCCATATGGCATCATATCGTCCAACGGTTCTCGGAAATCCAGTCACGAAGTCCATAGTGATAGACTCGAATTTCCGCATGGGTATCTCCAAAGGTCTTAGCAGTCCCGCCCTCTTTCGTCTATCCGCTTTGACTTGCTGACAGATCTGACATTTCTCAACATAGCCTTGTACGTTCCTTTTCATCTTTGGCCACCAGAAATATCGCTTTAGATCTTGATACATCTTGACTTCACCAGGGTGAATGGTATACCCCGAGTCATGTGCTTCTGACAGAATCAGATTCTTCAGTTCTGAGTCATTCGGAACGCATATGCGGTTATGGAACCGCAGAATACCATCTTCGTGGAGTTGAAATGGCGAGTCTGCATTTGACTCGAAATGTTGTCGGAACTTCTGGCACTTTGGGTCCCCTTGTTGTGCTGCTCGAATCTGTTCGTGTAACTCTGGTCGAACCTCGACCGCGGCCAAGATAATCGAGGCAACTGTAGCTGTACCTGCACTATTGCTCGCTCCAATCAATCGAGATGAGGTTTCCAATGCAAACTCACGGGATGCACCCACGTGCAGATTCATTCTTCTCATTTCTTCGAGAATGTGTGTCTCGCTGGTGATAATCGATGCCAGATTGATCTGACTCTTCCGGCTTAGCGCATCTGCTACCACGTTTGCCTTTCCAGCATGATACTGGATATCCAGATCGTAGTCCTTCATCAGTTCCAACCATCTCCTCTGCCTCAAATTTAACTCCCTTTGAGTGAAGATATACTTCAAACTTTGGTGATCCGTGAAGATACGGCACTTTACTCCATACAGGTAATGCCGCCAAATTTTTAAAGCGAAGATCACTGCAGCTAGCTCCAGATCATGGGTCGGATAATTTTGTTCGTGCGACCGTAACTGCCGAGAAGCATATGCTATAACATGGTCCTTCTGCATCAGTACACCTCCCAAACCAGATCCGGATGCGTCGGTGTAAACGGTATACTCCTCGTCGGTGATGGGCATGGCAAGAACCGGTGCAGTTACCAACCGATTCTTCAACTCCTCAAAGCTTTGATCTTGAGTGGCACCCCACTCGAACTTCACACCTTTATGCAAAAGCTTCGTAAGGGGAGCAGCTAACTGTGAGAATCCCAGTACGAACCTTCTATAATATCCGGCTAGCCCCAGAAAACTGCGAATCTCCGTAACTGTTTCCGGCCTCTTCCAATCGGTCACCGCCCGAATCTTTTCTGAATCCACGGCCAACCCTTCACCTGATATCACGTGCCCCAGGAAGGCCACTCTCTCAAGCCAGAACTCACACTTCGAAAACTTCGCGAATAGTTGATGATCTCTCAATCTCTGCAGCACTATCCGCAGATGTACCTCATGCTCCTCACGTGACCTTGAATATATCAGGATGTCATCGATGAACACCACCACCGTTGAATCCAATAGGTCGTGAAACAGTCGCTGCATCATGTCCATAAATGCAGCCGGAGCGTTCGTTAGCCCGAACGGCATCACCATATATTCGTAATGCCCATAGCGCGTTCGGAAGGCTGTCTTTTCCACGTCAGTCGGACGTATTCTCAGCTGGTGGTACCCCGTTCTCAAGTCTATCTTGGAGTAGATCGAAGATCCTTGCAGCTGATCAAACAAGTCATCGATTCGGGGTAACGGGTATCTATTCTTGACGGTCACCTTGTTCAATTCACGGTAGTCGATACATAACCGCAAGGTACCATCCTTCTTCTTCACAAACAGCACCGGAGCACCCCATGGAGAGGTGCTCGGTCTAATAAACCCGCTTTCCAGCATCTCTTCTAATTGGGCCTTGAGTTCTTTCAATTCAACAGGAGCCATACGATACGGACTCTTTGAAATTGGTGTCGTACCCGGTACCACTTCTATGCCAAACTCCACTTCTCGTTCCGGTGGTAATCCGACTATTTCTTCCGGAAACACATCCACGAACTCCGACACCACTGGAATCGTATTCATCTCAGGAACTTCCGTATCAGTGTACACTATTGCCGCCAGATATGCAGTGCACCCTGAATCGATCAGGTGCCTAACTTCCACAGCCGAGATGCACGGTATCAACCCTCCAACCTTTCTACAGTTTAGCATGCACGACATACCACCTTTTGCGGTCACAAAACAAATCCTGCGGTGCGGGCAGTCGATCGTCGCGGCATGTCTTGTTAACCAATCCATCCCCAATAGGGCGTCGTAACCCGTGATCTCCATAACCAACAGGTCTATCTCGAGATCCCTTCCATCAACTCTGACTTTTCGGTTTCGGCATATGGTTATTTTTCGGTCAGTCGAACCGAAAGGGGTTTGGACACTCAGGACTTGGTTATTGGTTTCAGTTGACCATTTATACTTTTCTACCCAAGCCTTCGATACAATGGAATGGCTACACCCGGTATCTATCAAACAATAGGCACTCTCATCCGAGATAGAAAGTATACCTGTCATCACATCAGCTCGAGAGTCAGACGGTTGCGAGCCTTCACCTTCCTCAAGCGTCCTCGTTGCGTCATATGCAACCTCTGCTATACCGAGTGCGTGGGCAGCCACTCGACCTCCAATCCTGCCCCCGCTGGTTTGGGAAGCACCTCGACCACGGAATGGTGGTCTACCAGATCCACGTCCCATGGGCCCTCTGCCACCGCCGCTCCTCTGGAACCCTAGTGCCGCATTCGGGCACTCTCTTGCCCAATGCTCCATGCTGCCGCAGGTGTAACACGCTTGGTTGTGGCGTCTGCAATCGCTCTCAGAGTGTGCCTGGTTGCATGAACGGCACCACACAGAAACAAAACCCGGCCGGAGTACCGGTGCTGCTATCTGCCTCGGAGGGGGTCTAGGTGCCATGAACTGTCTCAGGGGTGGTCTAACTGTCGACGGTCCTCCCCTTGACCTAAATTGTCGGTTTTGGCCCTCCCTCTGCTTGACATTCCTCTCTGTCATCTCCGACCTCCTTCTCTTGCTGTGCAACTCCACTTGCTCAGCGTGATCCATCATGGCCTGCAACTCAGTAGCCATAGGGGTATCTACAATCATCGATATCCCCCCATCCAGTCCATCCAGGTACTGCCTATGGTATCTCACCACATCAGTCTGTATATCAATCGCGTACCTGGACAAGGCAAGGAACTCGTTGTTATACTCCGCCACTGCTCGCCCACTCTGCTTTAAGTCTAGGAACTTCCTCCGCAGCGCCTCTCGCTGGATGTTACTCAGAAACCGTCGAGTGAACTGCAATTCAAACCACTCCCACGGAATCTTGGCCTCCTCCCCGACATAGCTACGTCGGGCTCCATCCCACCAGAACCTAGCACCCTCTTCCAACTGTTGCTCTGCCAGCTCCACCATATCTTGTTCTGGTGCTCTACATAGAACTAGCTTCGCACTCACGCTCGCGAGCCATTCTTCAGCAGCAGCATACTCACCAGTGCCATTAAACCGAGGTGGATTAAGGCGCATGAAGGAGTCGTACAACCTCCTAAAATCTTCCGGACCTCCTCGGGGAGCCTCCGGTGCCACCTCACGTATTTCTGCTTGGCGACCTCTCTCGTAAGCCGCGATCAACCTCTCGTCTAAATCTCGATCCCGGTTCTGCGCACCTACAGGTCCAAGATCAACTCTCTGGACCTCAGGCCCTGCAGATCCGGCCTCGCTCGCATGAACGATCGGTTCGTTCAGTGGGTTCCTAGTTCTAGGTCGTCCCCTACCTCGGCGTCCTTCCATAGTTCTTAAATAAGAAGAAAATAGTCATTAGATTTGCATATACTTATCTCATAGAACGAACGAGTCGTTAGCCGTGCGACCCCAAGTATAACGTACCCCACTCACGTATCCTATCAGTCCGGTTAGGGTTTAAACCTTGAGCTCTGATACCACCGAAGAGACCTGTCACACCCCGCGGCCACGGGTAGTAACAGTCCCCCGCCGTAAGCATACAACGCCGTGTATGCTTACAAGGCTAATCACAATTTAAACCAAACAACACGCAATTCAAAACGAGTTTCTAATATAAAATCAGAGTACACAGTCTGGACAGTAAATAGTACAATATAAGTATCTCCTCCGGATACCAACCACGAGGCCTACCCTAAATCTATACAACAAAAACACATCTAGGGTCGTATACTGGTAAGCTACTAAGGCCTACTACTCTCGTGCCTCTCCGGAATCCGTCGCACCAGTACCTGTAACATAACGGGGAAGGTGGGGGTGAGAATAAATTCTCAGTGCGAAAATTTGCCACATTTGAATTATTGGACTTGCAATCAAACTCTATATTCAAAGATGAAACCCAAACAATAACAATGCAACAGTTATATAAGAAACATAAATAACAGAATGCCACTACTCGACAACAGTTAATCAACCTGAAACACAGTTTACGGAATTTACAATATGGATTTCAAACACAACATATATTTTGGCTTAACTCGATTCCTAACTCAGTTCAATTGGGCTTGTAGCAATTACAAATGTTCTCTCGAGCTGAACCGTTATCAAACCCACATCTGTAGGGTTACAGACGCCTACAGATGGCCAACCGCTGGACCCTTTATCAGACACCCATCTGCAATTGCTGTTTGGCTTAACCATTTCCTAAGGTCCGGTTACAAGTCACCAATACAGGTCAACTTGACACAATGCAACACACGGAAATCAAAGTTACCTATACAGGTCAACTTTGCTTAATCTCAACAAATATATTTATCAAAGCCACACATATAGGTCAGTCTCGCAAAATCATAACAGGTCAACGCATAAGTCAGCAGCGTCACCTTATCCAGCCACCTAAACAGGTCGGTCTGGCAAATTCTAACAGGTCAACGCATAAGTCAGCAGCGTCACCTTATCCAGCCACCTAAACAGGTCGGTCTGGCAAATTCTCACAGGTCAACGCATAAGTCAGCAGTGTCACCTTATCCAGCCACCTAAACAGGTCGGCCTGGCAAATTCATAAACACAGGTCAACGGATAGGTCACCGTTACCTTATCCAGCCACCTAAACAGGTCGGCCTGGCAGATTCATTCACAACAAGCACAATTCATAGAACTAAACAATTAATAACCGTACCAACATGCAAATCAACCTTAACTAAAACAATTCAATCATTCTCATTTATGCAAGAATCAATATGCAGTATGAATTCCAAAGTATGCAACAATTAATCATTCAACATGACAAACGAATAAACAGTTTAATTCCTGAAAATAAAGTATCAAACAAGTCCAAGAATCCCGCACCTGTTTGACGAGCGTACCGCTTAAGCTAAGGATCGGACGTCTCGTATGGTCTCGCAAGTTCTTGCTCGACCGAGCCTACACCTATATCATACGTATACTTGGTTTAATTCGGGTTCAGTGGTCTATACGTTTACTTAGGGCTTGTACAGTCCTAAATCAGTTCTCATGGTTTGGTATCGATTCTTTTCGGTTCCTTCTTTCTTACCAAAATCTCACCAAACGGTACACAATTCCTTCTAGGCCCTCTAGCCTTATACTATGTCACTTTGGTAACCATCAATCACCGCTTTACTACTTTGGTTCTCGGTTCATTTCAATTTACCGTTTGGTTAACCCTAATTTGGTCAAAATCTCAAATCAGTCGTTAAATGTTCTAGAAATTCACGATCAGGAGGCAACCCTACCGATTACAAGTCTAATTGGTCGGGTTAAGCAAATCAAATCACGATTAGGCCAACTTTCAATTTTGGCACGAAACCCTAGAAATCAGATTTCATAAATCGGAAGAAATCGGGAAAAAGAATGACAAACAAACTAGTAAGAAGTGTAGAGGAACTAGTCCTCGAGCAATTCGAGCACAAATCTCGGGTTTAAAACGAGAATCCGAGAAATCGAGAAAATTCGAGGTTTCGAAAGTAAAAAGGAGAGAAAGAAATACCAAATAGAAGGGTTCTGAGAGATCCTCGGCTGCTTTCTCGGTTTCAAACTCGATTTCTCGCAACAATCAGGAGTCTGGAAGAACCGGAAACTCACGGGATCTTTTCCTTCTCTCTTAACCGAAAATAACTTAGAAATGGGGATAATGGTGAAGTGAGAGAGAGAGAAGGTTTAATTTGGGTTTTAGGGTTAAAATTACCCTGAATGCGGATTAGCCAATCCGCACTGCGGGTTACCTAATCCGCACTCGAGACTTAGTCGGTTGTCAGCCGAATCCAGGAAAAGTCCGAGCCTACTGCGGATGAACCTGATCCGCACTGCGGTTCAACCTCATCCGCACTCACTACTTAGCCGATTTCAGGAAAATTCAGTGCAATACAGAAATTCATGAGTGCGGCTAAACTAATCCGCACTGCGGATCCCTCACCCGCACTCACTACTTAGTCATATTTTTGTCAAAATTCCAGAAAAATCCTGAGCCACTGCGGATGAGGTTGATCCGCACTGCGGTCAATCTAATCCGCACTGAGCCCATAAGGTTCCGAAATCTCGAAATTTCGACGCGGTTTCAATTCACAATTAACTTACTTATTTAGGGAAACCTTAATTAAGGTTTAAACTTCCATTTTATTAACACAATTTATCGGTTCTTCCTTTTAAATCATTTCAATTTAATTGTAAAAATTTCGTAACGTAACACCTTAGAATTTAAATGTAACTCTTTGTTTATTGGTAGTTCTTTAATATATCTTATGTATTCTTCAAGTATTTAAATTCTTTCGTATTTCAGTTTATTCGGTATATTTTGTATATTTTCGCCTATTTAAAATCATTTCGGGTTACCCTTCAACTCTTAAAAACATAACGTGGGTCTTTGAATTCTCTAAATCCATTCATATGTGCCTATATAAAAATTGATATATTACCTCTAGTTCGTATACATAAAATCTATAATGATGTATAGTTTAAATATGAATCGATATTATTATCTATCTTTCTCTATATACAAATTTTTTTTTTTCTAAATTATTTTAATTTTATCTTGATATTTTTGTTCTTTCCTTATTGCTCATTTATTGAAAACTATTTTCATGGAGAAATTAGAACTAATTAGAGAAAATTAGTTTTATTTGAAGGAAGAAGGACAATTATATCAACTCAACAAAAATCATGCAATGTCTGTAAATTCATTCCCCAATTTTTTGTGCACAAAATTTGATATATAATAGAGAATTAGCAAAGTAATTTTTTTCCTAAAAGTATTAGATAATATATTTAGGATAATTGTTAGTTTTGGTAGTTACATGACCAGAAATTAGGTTCGAATTGATGGGAAGTTTCAGTAGCAATACACAACACATCGGAGAGGAGTCAGACTTTCAAACTATGGAAGTCAAATACAAATTGAGGGTCAATCATATAATTTTTTTAATGCTGAATAGGGGTCAATTTAATAGTATCGATAGCATTTTGTCCTAAATTATATAGAAAATCATATAGAATCACGAATAAAATATCTTCCCTTTCTTTCAATAATTTCTCCTAATCTAAATTATTTTTTATTTAATATAATACTTTGCACAAATATATACAATCACGAGCCTTATGTTATTATCTCAGTTTTGAGCATTATCTGAATTTATTAAAACTACTTTTTGAAACATTTTTTGGGATGCCATTATTACTCAAATGGGAACTTTTAAGTTCATCTATTGTTAATTCTACTCTACATTGAATAGAAAATATATATAGCTTAAATTAGAAGAAGTAAATGAGAGGAAGGGGAAGAGAAGAAAATAAAAAGAAGGATATGTATTTTGAGTCCTAAGAAAATTTGTCAAGAATATTAGATAAATAATATTTTGATTAGCTTCCAAAATAAATAATATTTTATAAATGTCCGTGTTTTGTGAATTTTTTTTTTGTTAATGATAAATAGTCAAATGTATTTCCTTAAAAAAAAAATGATCACGAGGAAAGTCTGTTTTGATTCAAAATGATATTCAAAAGTAGCTCAATCAAATGGAACTTAAAAAAAAAAAAAAAATTCGGGAAACGTGCAAGGGAAGTACATAATTTAGTTGAAGAAGTCAGATCGTTAGTCACAATAGAAAAGAAAAATAGAAGAAAGTACTTAAGGTAACACACATGTATTTGTTTAACAAATCCAAGGAAAGAACAAAACTATTACAATTTTTAATTGATTTGGTGTGATTATGTCACATCACAATTACCAATTGCATGGTAATTATCATTTAGTCTGAGTCAATAGCAGTTTCCGTCAAAGGCAGATTCTAATATCGAAACGGGTTTAAACTCATTAACTAATTAAGTACTCGATAAAAAACAATGCTTTAACTTATATTTTTCAATACTCTGACTTGTATTTTTTTATTATCTAACCTATAATTCTAATTACCAATCATAATTCAGGAAATTTATTTTAATTTTAACACTAAATATAACCCAAATTACAAATCAAATATTCAGAGGGGGACAAAATTTTTTTCAAAAAGGCAAAATCAATCAGAACCGATAAATCACTACTAAAGCTAAAAATCCAGAGAAAGTTGTCCCCGGAACGAATCTGTATCCTCTCATGTATTGCAGAGGATTGCCCTCATTTTGCGGTCTGAGATTAAATCTCAACCGGTTTGGAATTCGGGTCACCATAGGAGGCAGTATTATTGGGCTTTGAGATTCGTGCCAAGTTAAAAAGAACGGTCTAGATCTAGTAATTGTAAAAGATTCCTAAGTATTGGAGAGGATGTGATCCTGCTGACTGAGTTTTGGTTGAAGTGTTCTTCCATGAATTAATGGCGATCCTGGAGACTTTTTGGTTGAAGTGTTCTATCATGAATCCATCAAAGCTTTGACTAATTTATAATCAATCAAATTCAATGAACCTTGGATCTTCTTTCATATCTCACATAATATAGAATATATTTGTTTGATGCCGACCGATTATCTGCTACACTTCAATTTCTTTATTAACTAAGTTCATGAAATAATACCATATATTGTTTTGATGAATTATTGGAGAAGAACTAGGGTGTTTTTAAGTTCACCAAGTCTCTTTGTGAACTTGACTCTAAAATCTATCAGATTGAGTTTAAATGACGAATTCAAATTGTTGGAATCCTTCTACCTTACGAGTGATGCGTCTACATGTGAATTTTTTTAAAATTTTAATTAATTTTGTATATAGTCAAGTGGTCAAAAGCCGACCAAAAATTGAATGCATTAAATTTAATTTATAAACCTTCTAATTTTGACCACTTGACTTTATACTAAATTAATTTAAAATTTTAAAATTTTCATACGCGTCACTCATATAATAAAAAAATTTTAACAATTGAATTTATCGTTTGAAACCAATTCGATAGATTTTAAAGTTGAGTTTACAAAGAGGTTTGATGAACATAGGAACACCCTAGTTCCTATCTAACTGCTTGTGACGTGAAATAATACTATGATTTTAATGATGATTTTATCCGGATTTTTTCTGACAAGTCAAGGATGCATCCAAGTTAACTGGGTGTTAATTAATTTTATATATTAGATTTGAAGTTTTTAATATTTTTAATTGCATTTTGCAATTTAAGTAGAATATGAACATGTATGTATAAAATTGTATGTGATTGCTTAAAAATAAATATATATTAACAAATTATTAAAAGTAATCAGTGAATAAACACAAATGTTTAATCCATAATTTATATAATACTCCCTTAGAAAAATATACATAATAATTGTGTAAGAAGTATATAAAATATTTCAAAAAAATTATACATAACAACATGCAATATGGCCGAACATCAGGTGAGCCGTTCAACAACAAGAGATTAGGCTTACTCAATTTCCTTTAGCTTTTTTAGCTGCTTAATTATACTGAACATTGGTTCCTTAGCTACCTTAGCTTTTTGTCCGGGCTTTAAGACACCTCTATCCATTCCTTTAACTACCTTAACTTTCATTCACGGATTAAGCGCTCCTTAAGTTTTTAATCCTTTCCTTCACTCTTAATCTCTTGTTGCCGAACGGCTCCCGTGAATACATAACCATCTAGACTCTGATCCTACCTGACCCTGACCCTTCGAGCCGGATGGTACAGACGAGACAAGCCGGACACCGGGGTGAAATGCATTCAGGTCATCTCGAGTAGCTCAAAAATTGAGTTCAAATTCAGACTGTCCGTACTCCGTTATAAATTAATACGAATTTTAAAACTGTCCGTTCCTGTTAAAGCTGCCCCCGTAAATTTCAATGACAATGAGGTCTGTGTTTTTCTGTCTGGCTCGGTTTTGGACAAACTAAAAAATTGAGTTACTTTAGAGGATTATTTTCCGGTGTAATTTTTGGTCTCGATTATCATATATGATATATGTCACTGGTACGATCTTTAATCCTTGAAATTTGAATAAAGAAATTATTCCTTTTTTCATTGATTCTTGGAAAAAGCTGCGGACTGGTATCTTTTTTCTATTTAGCCCAGACTTAATGGATGCCTGACGAGCGACAACATATCTATGGAGGGATTGAATTAATCTGGACCGTCCCATTAATCCCATTGGTTGGGCTCCGTCGCTCAATCGTCGGATGACAAGCCGACCTTTCAGAAAGAACACAATAACGAGTCTCCTTCTCACACTCGCTCCAGACGGATCCGTATCCTCCCAGGTACCTTATTCAACACAATTGAAACGGACGGCCCAGATTTACTCTCAGCCGATTCTTTCTCGGGATGGCGCATGGGCAGTATTATTTGTGCTTTGAAATTCGTGCCAAATTAAAAAGAACAATTTTGGACCGTCCAATTCAATTGTACTCAGTCCGGTAACCTGAGAGGATGTTAATTCCGCTCGAGACAAGGACCTTTTTTTTTTTTTTTTTAGTCAAATACTACTGCTACCTTTTATATAAATTTTAATCACAGAATCAAAAGCTGATTCTCAATAGCCAATTTTTTCGTATATATTTAATATTTGTGAAATGCATTGAAATATTTTACTTTCTATTGGAAGTTGGGAGAAATTGTATATTAATTCTTGACAAAATTATTATTACCTGAGTACAAATATGAATAATATAATTGATTGATCTAACATGAAGGATTTAAATAATATAACAGGAACGGCTCAATCCTCCCTCTATTATTAACATTTTAATAAGAAATGAACGATAATATATATGCCCCAAAAGCATTCTGGAAAGCCATAATACCTGTTCAGTGTCAGAATACAAGGAACAGACGCATCTTAATAAAAAATGAACCAGAATGTCTTCTTTTCTTTTCTTCATTACCAACAATAAATTACTATTTAATTTACATACACGAAAACACACGAATCTTGACCATAAAAAAAAAAAAAAAAAAGAAAAATATCCTTATTTATCCTCTTCTTTACTATCTTTTTCCTTTCCCTCCTTAAATATTATATGCACCATGATTACAAGGTTTTTTTTTTATATATAATTAATTATCTTCCAATCTTTATATTTTTTTTTTTTTGGGGGGGGGGGGGGGGGGGGGGGGGGGGGGGGGGGGGGAATGTGGGTCAGCCGGTCAGGCCGGGTAATACCAGTATATAAGCTCTGATCAGATTGCATATAATCAGGAACAACCCTATTAACTGGAAATTGCACAACTTACTGTGTTGTGCTGCTGTTAACTATAGCATGGTACCAGAATTCGAAACAGCAACTCGATCAAGTACCATCTAGGTCTCAACTATAGCATGTTTAAATACACATGAACTGAAATCCAGGTGGGGAGAAAATAATCTAAGTCTGTGAATTTCTTGTTAGGTATCATCACGTCACGCCATGTGGCGTGTGCTGATGGAGATAACAAAGAAGACCTGGTTTAAAATTTGAAAATTAACTCATTCAACTTCCATTATTATACAAAAGCTGATTACATCATATCTCCATCAAATCAGAGGTCAACTTATGTTTACTTGTATATATATACACTCCCATACACACAACAATATATGCAAAAAAAAGAAGCATCTGCATCTTTCTGATGGCTAAGAATTCAGCAAAGCACTGGTTTTTAGTCATTTTACAGATTTCATTGTTGGCTCAGTTGGGCTCAGCTCAGCTGTCAACAAATTACTATAGTGCTACTTGTCCCCAAGTTGAGACAATTGTAAGAGGCGCTGTGACAAAGAAATTCCAAGAGACCTTTAGTGCTGTCGGTGGTGTCGTTCGCCTCATGTTCCATGATTGCTTTGTTCAAGTAAGTTTTCTCTAGGCTTAAGTGTACAATTAAATACTATGAAATTATCTTCTTTTTCTTCAAAGCCTTTATTTATTCCCAAACAAGTTGGAGTAAGCTAGAAATGAAATCCAACTAAAATCAGCAACAGAGGGACTTCCCAGTAGGTCACCCATCCTAGTACTACTCCTGTCCCAATTCGTGAGGATTTCATTTCCATGAAGAGATGTTGTTTTTTTACCGCTGGCTTGTCAAATCTATCATTAACTCTCCTCCTTTTTTTTGGCTTGGGACAAGTTGTGTAGAACTACACAGGCAGAGTTAATACTATGAAATTATATAACTGCTAATCAATTACGTGCACAGAAATTCTGGATATATATATATATTTTTTTTCATCTCAATAATTGTCTTGATTTTACTTCATTAACATTTTGTAAAATACTTCTTCTGATTTGATATGCCAGTTTAACATTTTTTGTTTGCACTGTTGCACAGTAAGCTTAACATAAAATAAAATAGCTTTAAAAATTGTCTGATCGATGTATCAACATTTCTACCATAAAACTTAGGGTTGTGATGCTTCAGTATTGATTTCATCAACCCCAACCAACAAGGCCGAGAGAGACAATGACCTCAATCTTTCCCTGAACCCTGACGGATTTGACACAATTGTTAAGGCCAAAGCAGCAGTTGATTCAGTACCAGCATGCGCAAATAAGGTATCCTGTGCCGATATCCTAGTCATGGCTGCTCGGGATTTGATTGCTCTGGTATGTATGTTAATACTCTAGATCAATTTCTGAACTTCATTTTTTTTTAATTAACTTGAAGAACAGTGCAACTATAAGAATGCTACCTGCGCGTGTTATTCAATTAAACTTAACTAAAACAATTAATAGATAACACTAATTAAACAAAGAAAAAAATTCTTTGTCGGTGCTACCAAAGTTTGCTCGTCTCCTCATTGAAAAGGTTCAGAGCAGAACCTGATGGTATTAATATCTATATAAATGTTGAACATTCCATATACTATGTATAACATGGTGCCATTGCTCATTCATTCTCTTACTTTTTCCTTACAAAACAAAAGGCGGGCGGTCCATCATACGCAGTTGAGTTGGGCAGGTTGGATGGCTTGGTATCGAGCTCTAACAATGTTGACGGCAAGTTACCAACACCGGATTTTGATTTGGATAAACTGACAGGCATATTCGCTTCAAATGGGCTCTCTCAGGCCGATATGATTGCTCTCTCTGGTACGTAACACATGCCATTTATTTCTTCTGATCAGGATCTATACAAAATGCTGAAATCTAGTATCTGTCACTGAAGGTGAAATTTGAATTTTGAATTTCTTCTCAAGGCATTTTTTTTTTTTCCATTACAGCATGCCACACGATCGGCCTGGGTCACTGTGACAAATTCCAGGACCGCCTCTACGGAAGCACAATGGATCCAACTCTCAATCCGGGTTATGCTGCCAAACTAGCAGCCTCATGCCCCCAAAACTCCAATGTAAACAATGCCGTGTTTCTAGACCCGGTGACACCCGGTGTCTTTGATAACCAATATTTCAAGAACCTTCAAAACGGGATGGGTTTGTTCTCTTCAGATCAGATTCTTTATTCTGACACCCGGTCTCAGCCACTTGTGAACCTGTGGGTCGACAGCTCTACATCATTTGAACAGGCGTTCGTCGCTGCCATTACGAACTTGGGACGGGTCGGCGTCAAGACCGGGTTGGCGGGTAACATCCGCAAAGATTGCTTGGCTTTCAATTAGTTGTTTGAGTTTGTATGTAAATACTAAATAGTGTGGATTGTTTTCAACTGTTATTTTATGCAAAATTGTAGTTGCGTTATTTTGTTGGTGTTCTTAGTGCATGTCTAACTGTAATAATTGCACCTATAGTTAAACAAGTGTAATAATATATTTTGCCTATTTTTCTTTCATCTGCAAATAATATAAAAAATTTAGCAGGATGCATTGATCTTACTTTTCTGAGTCAGAAACCACTGCTTTCTCTAAGGCTCCTAAACCCCCTGTGACTCACATATATAGTAGAAGTTTTAATGAGGAGGGATCCACTTACACAACTTTTTGTAACGTCCAATTACATATATTTTTAAAATTTTCAAAATCCAAACAATCGATTCAAAACGTTTAACATGATGGATATATTAAAATATGCTTGCATATCAAATTTAACATTTTTAAATTTTTTTTATATTTATTAAGTATTTTACAAAATTGTTGTTTTTAGACTCAATTACACGTTACACTGTTTTTTGTGACATACAATTACACCTTATATTTTCAAAGTTTCAAAATTCAAACAGCCGATCCAAATCGTTTAACATAATGGATATATTAAAATGTGCTTGCAGATCAAATTTTACATTTTTTAAAATATTTTTACTATTTATTAAGTATTTTACAAAATCGTTGTTTTCAGACCATTGAATTTTTGTACCCATCTTAATAAATAGAAAAAAAAATTCAAAAAAAAAATAAAATTAGACCTAAAAGCACATTTTAATATATCCATCACGTTGAATGATTTGGATCGAACTATTTAAACTTAGAAAATGTAAATTGTAATCCAGCGTGGACCTCTCATATTTGATATAAAATATCCATCGTTAAATACATTAACATACTGAAAGAGCAAAAAAGTTTGAACAAAACAAGTTCAAATCACCTGACAGTAACTAAATTGAAGTCTGTATGATGTCTCACATTTATTTTGTCTTCCTAGAAATAAATATTCATGCAAAAAACATTCAAAGTTAATTTATTGATGAAGGCAAATAAAGAATAACATGCTAAATTAATTAATTTATAGTTACGTGTGTACTCAACTGAGAAGAAGTGTTTCCTATGCTCACCCCCTTAATTGAATGCTATATTAATCTCGCCTCTTTCCAACCGTCATCTCATAATTTGACACTTCAACGAATTGTTGATATCCAATTTTTAATTAAAATTTCATCGGAGAGGAACGCTTGTACATGATATTTTGGAACCTACTCGTACTAGGTAATAATTAAATAATAATTTTGATACACGTCCTTCAAATAAATATAGAGTAATAATTTGTGGACATTGAAGGCTTGGAGGAGCACATGCACTGCGACCGTACAAAATCACTCAAATTTATAACTCGTTTGTAATTCACTTGTTAACTGTTGTCTTTAATTCGCTCATTTATAACTCGAGTCAGTTTCAATTCAAGTTGGCTGACTCGCTCGTTAACAACTCGAGTTACACAAAATTCGTCACAATAAATCACATGTCCTTTCTAATGACTCCTAAATTTTGTTTGGATTATTTGTTTTGTTAGTTATCTTATTAATTATGTTTGAATTATTTGTGTTTAAATAAATTTTTACTAGTATAACTAAAGAAATTGACTGATCTAATGAGTAACAAATAAGTTGTGAGCCAACTCGAATTGGTAATGAATTGAACTCGAATTGATTGTACAGCTTGTTATTACCACCTCAACTCGAATTGACTTGCTCATTAATTAAATGAGTTGAGCACAAGCTGGAGATAATTCGCTAAAATTTGACTCTTTTACAGCTCTAAACACAAAGTTTTGAATTTCATGGTGGTTTTGTCAGAAATCTCACAGAGTTTTGAATTTTTATTTTGTGACGATTTACTGTTCAGTATTGAAAGAGAAAAGACCAAATCAATTTAGGTACTTTTTAAGGCATATGTGGAGACCGAATCGTCTGCCACCCTCGGGGCAGGAAATTCCTGTTCCCAGAGTCACTGTGGGTGGACTCAAATTTAAAAACAGTAACAGTAATTAAACCCTTTAATAGTAGCCGGTTCCACCCCGCAGTGACTCTGGGGACAGGAATTTCCTGCACTCCGGGAGGCAGGAAATCCGGTTCCGCATATGTGGCCAAGGCCTGACAAGGTCATCTGTTTTAGTTAGGGCTGGAGATTATTGGCAAACAACATATACATGCTTCTTTTGTAAGTTCACCCAACTGTTTAAGGATTTATTGTAAAAACAGAAGCGAAACATGACCAATTTGGACTTTTTAAAAAAAAAATAGAATAGATTTTAATTATTTCAACATAACAAGCATTATTAATTTGGTTTTTATAAAAAGCCTGGATCGGTGGAGAAATAATTTAAATTTTATTCTAAAGCATCTACGTTGGCCATTTTATTCCTCCCTCCACCGATTTCGGTGGAACTATTTTTTATAAAAATCAAATTAATAGTGCTTGTTTTGTTAAAATAATTAAAATTAATTCTATTAAAAAAAAATCTCAATTTGGTGTTCAGCAGCCCTCTTAGGAGGATGCGGATTAAAACAATAATTTTTGCTAAAAAAACACATTTTTGTTAACACTAGGATTAGAAATAAAGACTTTTAGTAGTACAAATAAAATATATATTGTAGCATGTAAAAACCTAAATACCCTTATTTACATTTTTCTTCTCATCTAATATTGCACACATTTTAGTGTAAATAATTAAAATTAATATTGAACAAGTAGTAAATAAATAAATAAAAACATTAGATGGACGAATTTTAGAAAAAAAGGGTGTTGAGACAAAATGTTTTTTTGCGGCAGAGTAGGGAGGAAGTATTTTACTTCATGTCTTGAGTTCTATGTGGTCGAGGAAAGAGAGATGATTAAAAAGTTAAAAGGAAAATATGGTTGACGATATTAAAATTACTAATATTTTTTTATTAACACAATATTATAAAAATATTTTATTATATAGACAATTTTAATCTTTATTAAGAGTTTTCTTTAAAAATTAATTCTCTCTCATATATTACCACATAACTTCTTTTCTTAAAAGTTATGTTTTATAAAGTATGTTATTTTATGATTTCTTTCCTTAAAAGTTAGATACACATAATAAGTAATTAAGTATTCATTATTTATTATATGATTTCTTTTTGATGAAGGATGTTATATGATTTCTTGCATTTTTCTCAAGGCATTACTTATTACTTTTAATGAAAGAAATCATATAATAATAGATGAAGTACGTTATTATTATATGTTTTCTTTCCTTAAAAGTTAGATACACATAATAAGTATTCATTATTTATTTTTATTGAATCTTTGAGATTTTTAAAGAAATTACAACAGTGAATGAATTTATTATATTTTTATAATCTATTATCATTGTATATCGATTTATTTTAAAGTATGTTATATTTTTCAATTAACATTATATATTTTTTTGCGCAAACATTACTAAAAAAATGACATGATTACTTATATAAAACATATCGAATGTCAATTATCATGATTAATTTTGACATTTAAATTATGATTAAAATAATAAATCAAAATTACAACAAAAAATTACAATAAAAATTACATCAATCATGCTAAAATTAATAAATTGTTTGCATTAGACTTAAACTGATAAAATATTCCAAACAATTTTAATTAAAATAGATGTATAAATTATAAGTATCAAAATTAAGAGGAAAAAATTATAAAATTAAGCAAGATATTTGAGTTCAATTAATTACATATAAAAAAAAGTTACAAAAAGAAAACATTAAATGCATACCTTAACTTAATCTGGCTTTGAGTGGAACTTGATGATTCGGTTCTTGAAATTTTAATTGAATTGATGTGTTTTTGTGTAAATTTTATAGCTATGTATATTTTTATGAGAAAAAAAAATACCGAAAAGAAATACCTCAATGTAAAATAAAATGAAAAAGGAAAAAAATATCTAACAATTATGAAAATCAAATAATTAATAAATAGTCACTGTATTAATTACATTATGAAAAAAAATATGATAATTAAAAATATATTTAAAGAAAGTTAAAATTATCTATATATTAATTTTTTTTAAAGATATTGTGTTAATATAAATTTGCGTGGTTTCAATAAACCTATTCAAAAATATACGCTCCTTAAGCAGCAGTTATGATGAGGACAAAATTGTCCCCATAAAATGAAAAAGGTAACACTAAGGAATATAGTATTATACAATTATACAAAAAATGTGGTATGTGCATGGGTGTGTAAGTGTATTTGGTAACCGACTAACCGAGATTTGTTTTCCAAGTTTTTTTTCTGTCAAATATATTAGATGCAGTATCCAGACCGAATCTTATCCGATTTGAAACTAATAAGTATATATATGGATTGAAATTTGAACCTGAAGGCTTTTAAGGATACAAGTCTAAATATAATAGTATATATCCGGATTCTACCCAATCCGATAACACCTTGAAACATAATGTATAAACACTTTTTAAAAAAATATAGACATATTTAAAATGCAGATAAAATACAGACAAGCTATGGAAGATAAAAATCATCAAAGGCTATTTGATCCAAATCCAACGACTTCTCCAATTAATTACCACTAATATATTACGAACTGGACTTGGACGTGAAGCGAGAACCACACTATCTAAATTAAGTTGTAAATTAACCAAACCAAAAGAAAACCAAGAGTGCACGTCAAGATGTTATCTCCTTCTCCTCCTCTAATTAATAATTTTCAATTCCAGCTCTCATTTTGGAGCTAACCTTGCAAAAGAGACCAAGGTTAATTGACTGGTCTGAGTTGGAGCCTTGGAGCACAGCACACATGATAATGGATACACTCTTAATTAGCAGCCGCTGCCATGCCAATTGCCAAGCCCTTTCAAACAAAATATAAAATAATAATAATTGATAAATCATACATTGCATGTTACTAATCTCACCAAATATTGGTCGTTTCTCTGCAAAACAGCATGCCAATATGCCATCCAGCTGGATTTCTTGACCTCCATTCTTCCCAATCAGGAGGCTAGTCTTCTGATAGGAAAATCATTTTTGCTCTCACCAAATCACCACATGCCTTTTAGAAAAGTTGTAACTTTCAAGTAGCTTTTTTCTCTTTTTTTTCAGAAAATATTTTTTTAATCGAATACATATTTTCAGAGTTCTAAATAGAGTGCATGCTATAGTGTTTTCGGACCCTACAAGCTATAGTGCTATTGGCGCTATTTCAGCTGTTTGCAATAACACAATAAACGCTATTTAAATCTTTGATTTTTAGTAATATGATTATTTGATTTTGTAGTTTGTGGTGTGTGTCCCATTAATCTAGTTTACTCACTTTCTAAATTGTAATGAAAGATGCCACCGGGTAATTTGTTGATTGTACAATGGGATTGTTTGATATATAATAATAGCATAATGATTTTGAAAAATACTACAAATGTATATTATTGGTGTCTCTATTATGTCTCCCACATTCTCATTTTTTGTGCTCCTATTATAACATGTTTAAATTTTTAATAATTTAAAATTTGGAATTTAAATGTCAATATAAAACCGTTAAATATGATCTATATTATTTTTTCCATGTGAAAATTATAACATTTTAAATTTATTTTTATTGTTATTAAGAGATTGTAAAATACATCGATATGAATTATTTCTGGATGTTAATTATTCAAACTTATTAATATAAAAACAAAACAAAACAAAAAAAAACTTTATATGCATGTAGACAAAATAATTTATATCGATCACATCTAATAATTTTAACATTTTTATTATTGGAAATTATAAACAAAGATACGATGGAGACAATCGAACCTCCTCTTCTTTTATTAATCTTTCTTTATAATTTAGTTCTCATTGAGATATTTGATTTGTAGAAAAATAACAAGAGGAAAATAACACACTCTGATTTTGCGATTTCCAAAACTATCTAAGTTGTCTAAGTCAATCTGCAGCCTTAAAAAAGAGAGGTCGCCAAATAGCCCTATGGACCCTGACAACACAAAAACAAAAAACTCAAACTTTGATCAGATTCAGTTGATTTAATATTATTTGTTAAATAATTTTCATAAATAGAAGGATCACAATAATTTATATATTTACTAGAAGTGAATTTTGAAACGGAATCAATTATTCAGATCAAAGTATTTTTATTTTTTTCAGTAACACACCAATAAATAATTTTTTTTTTACAACCGGAAAAAATCCTGCCTGAAAAATGTTTCAGAGTTCTTCTAGTACATCTAAATTATAAGATATTTTATCTATTTTATTTAATTTTTTCTAACATATTTAAATTATTAATTATTTCTTCTATTTCTGAAAATTATTAAACAATTATTATAAAATCAAATGAATCTGATCAAATTTTGAGTTTTTTTTTTTTTTTGTGTTGTTGGGTTCTGCAGGACCATTTGGCGCCACTCGGTTTTTGGGACCGCGAATTGGCTTAGCGGCTTGGATGTATTTGGAAATATGGTATAAATAAAAATTTCGGTCCAAATTCAACCAAATTCGGTGGGTTTTTGAAGTGAAAAGACCTCTGTCGGAGAATTTATAATTTCATTAACTGAGACATGACTTGAAATCAGATTTTAATCAAACAATACTCCTTAAGTGATCATGAGAAGAAGAACATCATTTATAATTTGGTACAATATAATTAAGTAGCATGCCATGTGGTCCCATTTTTTATTTGAAAACGAAAGATGCACATTTTATCGCCTTATAAAATGGCGCAATATATAGGACTCGCATTCTCTCCTCTCCCCCATGCCATCCACCATATCCTTAGTGAATTCTTATCCTCTGCATTAACTCAAAAAAGAATCTTTTGAGTTAATAAATATGGACCGTCTGATCTGCTTTAAAATCCGTGCTGACTAGATCCACACTAATATTAAAGGACCTCTGAATTATAAGCTGTAGCTGGATTGACTATGTTTAAAATCAGACGGCTAGACAATGCGGACTCATCCTTAGTGATCTTATCCAACGGTCTTTATTTTGCGCCAGCTCATCGGCACGAATGTAAAAGCAGACTAGAAGATAACATCTATAAATGCGGAAGGCATTACTGTACTCACTGAAAAGGATGCCAACTAGCTACATAATCCTTAGGTTACTTCTCAAGTGGCACTAAATTCTGAAAGGGATGCCAACTAGCTACATGATTTGCGTTTAATTCACAAATTAAACTTTTTTTTTTACGTTTACAAACTGCACACACGGAAGAAAACGCGAAAAAACGTATGATATGTTTTATCGTGAATAAATGCGAAAATAATATTATTTATTTATTATTTTTTTCCTTGTAGTACCGAATCATTCTTGAATTATACCCGAATTATTCTCGAATCACAAAATTTTAACCTTGCCGAATTGAATCCAAATAATTTATTTGTCACTTTATGCCAGTGTTTAAATGTTGTTGTAAGTGCAAGCAATGAAATTCTGTAGCTTATAGTGTGTCTGATAACCATGCAAGTGTCTAACTGTAATAATTAGATTTACAAGAAAACTGAGGATTAGATTAAAAAAAAAAAAAAAACAATCTCTCAATAATCTAGATAGTTTGTTACTAAGGATTTAATGAAAAATATTGCTTAGTTTATAATGAGGTTATGACAAGCATATCAGACAATGTTTAATATAGAGCTTATGGAGATTATTTGCCTCTGGATCCACAGATACAATACTACATGCAGTCCATATGTAGCGGTAGGGCTGGCAAAAAAATTCGAGGTTCGTGATTTGATTCGGGTTTGATTCGGGTTTGATTCGAATTTAATTCGATTCGAAATAGGTTCGAATTGAAACGAACCAAACCAGGTTCGGTTCGGAATTAATTCAAACCAAACTCAAACCTAGCCTGGTTCGATTGAAATAGGTTCGTGATTTTTTTGTGGTTCGAATCTCATAAAATCACCAGCCATCCATTTACCTGATGAAATTAAAATCCAAGATAGAGTGTCATAATTTAACTTAGCCGACACTCCCTCACTCTCAAATCTAACCTAGTTCTCTCTCCACCTCTCCCTAACTCACTCTCCCTCTAGCTCTAAAATCTAGTCGACACTCTCGGCGATTAGCTGTCTCTCCGGCTGTCACTCCTCTCTTCGGCCTAGATGACTGTCTCTCCTCTCTCTTCGGTCGTCTCTCATAGTTCATACCAGGAAAGCCGTCTCTAATGTATTGTTTCATGAATAATTTTTCAACTTAAAAACACTCATTTCATTGTTCATATCGGTAAAAGGAAGCCATGTGAATTTTGTCTCGCGAGAAAAAATTAATGTATAAACTACTGGTATAACTAGGGCTGCTAAAAAATAATTTAGTTCGTGGTTCGATTCGGGTTCGATTCGAAAAATGTGTAGTTCGCAATTAATTCGATTCGAAATGGGTTCGGTTCGAAACGAATCAAACCAGGTTCGGTTCGAAATTAATTCAAGCCAAACCCAAACCTAAGGTAAGTTCGGTTCGGTTCGGTTCGTTGCCACCCCTATGTAGCGGTACTGGTAAATAATTGGTAATCATAGTACTATAGTCACAAGATTCACGAATTAAATCTGAATAATTCATTTTTTTGGTGATGCCGAATTATTTGGTTGACCGAATTGAAACCTAATAATTCACGAATTTTATAAATTTTTTCCGAATTTTACGAATTACTCCTGAGATTTTCCTAAGATTTTCCGAAATTTCCGAATTATTCCTGAATCATGAATTTTCCATTATAAATGAGAATAACTCATTGTCACTGTGGATCTAAATGTTAAATGACTTGGTACACGCTTTTGGTAAATAAGAATGGATGTAGAGAATCCAGAATGTTCCATTATAAACCTCACCTCCGCTCTTTAACTCCATACAACCTAAATCATTCCCAACGCGTACCTCATTACCACCTCTCTCTCTCTCTCTCTCTCTCCTGCTCTATCTATATGCAGATGAGGCAACTTCAAGGGATTTTCTTGCTTTTCCCCATTACACTTTGCTTATGCTTATTCTCCCAATTGGCCTATTCTCAATTGACACAGAATCACTATTCCAATACATGTCCCAATGTAGAAAGTATTGTTAGAGCAGCTGTAACAAAGAAATTTTCAGAGACTGCAATTACTGTTGGTGCCACCATACGCCTTTTCTTCCATGACTGCTTTGTCCAGGTACTTTTGCATTTTGGTCCTTGTAACTTGTGTTACTTTTTTAAAAATATTGCAAAATATGAGTTTGTGTATATTTACTTGCTTTTTATAGATTTGAACTTTTAAAAAAAAATAGCATACGGTTGCATACATGTGTAAAAGTTAAATATATAATTTCCTTGGATGATAAACTGCCAAAAATTGTATTGTGTCAGTTTTTTTCTTTTACTTTTCAATTATTTTTATTTTGTATTAATTGAAAAATACATTGCAGGGTTGTGATGCATCAGTAATTGTCGCGTCATCTGGGAATAACACGGCTGAGAAAGACCATTCAATCAATTTATCACTTGCCGGAGATGGGTTTGATACGGTGATTAGAGCTAAGGCGGCGGTGGATGCAGTACCACAATGTACCAATAGGGTGTCATGTGCAGATATACTGACAATGGCTACGCGTGACGTCATAGCACTGGTATGTTTAGTCTGACAAAATGCCATGAGCTGGTACTGTACTGGTATGGTACTAGTACAGTGTCAGCAGAGAAGAGACATGATGATTGCCTAATTCAACAGTGTTAATTTGAAATTTTGAAAGTAACTTGTCATTATTTTGTATTTGCATGCCCAACACTAGCATGTCAATTTTTGTTAATTTAATAACCATATTTTTTTGGATCAAAACTAACAGGCTGGTGGGCCATCCTACGCGGTTGAGCTGGGTCGGCTTGATGGGCTGAGATCGAGTGCCAGTGATGTGAACGGGAGGTTGCCGGGACCTGACTCAAGCTTGGATCAACTCACCAACCTCTTTGCTGTGAATGGGCTCTCAATGTCTGACATGATTGCCCTTTCTGGTTAGACCTCCATCATGTTACTAATTACTGTTGCATTTTAATAAACAGTGAAGAAGAAATGGTAATAATTTCTTGTGAAAGTGATATGCTTTGCTCATTCTATAATTAGTGGGGAATTATCATGCCAAGGCCCAAGTGTTTTTCCACCCTTTGCCTTTTGGTTCTGGATCCCAAAAAGGTATCCAACTTTCTAGATCTAAAGAAGAAATGGTGGGTCCCATTGCTCAGAAAATGACCCCCAAGGGAACCTACTGTGATGAACAAAAATCCTGCTATTTTCAGAAATATTTCAAAAATTTAATTTATGCATCCTAAATTGTATTTACAAAAATTACCTTGCTTTTGAAAATTATATTGGATAAATTATAACTTGACCCCTTAAAAACCACATAATTTTGTAGGCGCGCACACCATCGGCTTTGCCCATTGTACTACATTCTCGAACCGGATCAGCAGCACAGTTGACCCGACCATGAACCCGACATATGCAAGGCAACTTCAGGGAGCCTGTCCAGCCAATGCGAATCCAAATTTGGCAGTGGGTCTGGACCCGGTAACGCCTCGGGCATTCGACAACCAATATTTCAAGAACTTGCAACAAGGGATGGGCCTTCTAAGATCTGATCAAGTTCTCTTCACTGACACGCGGTCCCGCCCATTTGTGAACTCATGGGCCCAGAGCACAGCTGCCTTTCAGCGAGCTTTCGTGAATGCAATTACGAAACTGGGTCGGGTTGGAGTGAAGACCGGGGCTAACGGTAACATCCGCCGGAATTGTGCAGTGATGAATTAAAAAAGAAAAAAAAATATTTAATAGGGAATGTATCTATGGATAGGGAAGAGGAAGTAGATTTTATTGGGGATAATTTATTGAAAAATGTAAATTTGGTGGTTTATGACCGGAAATATACCAATTATGCGCATTTTTTCTGTTAACATAGGGTTGACATCAATGGCTGAAAATAAGTTAATTTTGTTTAATTTAAAAGAAAAATTGCTTAAGAAATGTTGTTCGATTATTAAAAACAATATCATTGGAATATTCAAACTTAAATGGTGACAATAAATGCTCAACTATGTACTATTGGTATAACATGATATAATTACAAAAACTAGTCAAATTCAGAGCATTGAATTTTGTATCCATCTTAATAAATAGTAAAAAAATTCAAAAAAAATGTAAAATTTGATCTGCAAGCACATTTTATTGTGAAAAATCATGTTGAACGGTTTGGATCGTCGATTTAAACTTTGAAAATGTAAAAAATGGTTGTGGTAATCGGATCCCTCCTCTTTGAATATTAAATATGAGGTAATGGAATTATTCACAAACTGATAAAACAAACTTGGCGCAAATTAATAGATTTAATGAAGAAGTGATTCTCCAACTAGAATTTGTCATTGAGTCAGAAACCAACGAACTGGTGCACTCAGAAAAGGAAATGCTAGCGGCTTCCAATATGCAATTTGTTGATTCCAATTGGAAAGTTAATAAAATAAAAACAGAAAGGTCCTTTTAAGTGTTTTTATTGAAAACTCTTTTGAAATTTTCAAACTATAAATAAGAAAATTACTCAAGAATTAATGATTCATATTTATTTGGTCGGATGGTTATATATATTATGTTGTTGAGGTTTTCTGAACTCAAATGATCAAGATGTAAAGTAATTTCTTCAGAACCCATATTTATTAATGAATTATTTTTTACTAGAATTTGATAACATTTTTAAAAGAAAAAACAAACATTTCTTACTTAAACTCTTATTTGAGAATAACTCTATGAATAATTCAATCATACTAAAATGATTTATAAATATCTTCATGTCATCAACACATCATTCCACAAAGCCTAACAGCACTATTTTCTTTTGAATAGTAAGTAGGCAATTAGTTCCTTAAATTGGCAACATAATTAGGCAAGTTATCTTGAGACAATGAAAATATTTGGAAAGATGAGAAAAAAAAAAAACATTTAAACTAGTAGTTAGGACAATGTTTTTCATATGAAATGTTGAATGTTCAAAATCTGAATAAAAGACTTTAAAATTGAAAAGTTTGATCTTTATCTAAAAAGATATTTCTCACATTGAACCGAATCATTTCTCACATTGAAAAGTTTGATTTGTTCTTTTTTAAAAAAAAAATTGAACCTTAACCACTTAATCATAATAAACGAATTTACCAGAAAAGAACTGTTGTAGGAACGCTGCTTGCTTATTAAATGACATTATTAAAATTTAATTATATTAAAATCAAATGCTATAACGGATACCATAAATATCACATGACGTGATACTATTACCTAATCCAATGAAGTACAATTTGAATTCTGAATATTAAAAGATTTTAAGATGTGACATTCCTACTGGAGAAAACCTACATTTGTCATGGACTCTGAAACCAACGAACTGGTGCATTCAGAAAAGGAAATGCTAGCGGCTTTAAAAAAAATACACCCTTCATGTGATTATGACACTTGAATTTTTTTAACGGCATCGAAGTGATTATTAGTATGTAAAATTGTTTTTTTTTTTATTATTATTATTAAAGGGCATCGATACACGAGCAGATCCAAATTTTTTGTCAAGATGAAGATAAGAATTGGATTCAAATAATTTATTGAACACATACTCATTAACTAATTAAATATTATATAAAATGATCTGTAAATATCTTGAGGTTCATTAAGACTAACCTAACAACACTATTTTATTTTGACTGGTTTTTTTTTATTATTAGGGCACTCCTTTTAATCTACTAAAAACATAACCAACAAATAAAAATTTGGAAATTAGACCCAAAATTGTTATAACTTAAATAATAATGCGAATTAAGGGGAAATATAAAAAGTGTCTCAAGTTGTGATAAAATATCAGGATGACCCTATAATTTGAACCTGTCCAATTAATCTAAAACGAATTTACTAGATTGAAAATAATAAATTTAGACAAATTCATGAAATATTGATCCAAACGTTAGATTAAATTAACTGGACGATCCAGATTTTGATATAAAACAAGACTATTTAAGAAGAAGAAGAAGAAGAAACGCGAAACAAGAACTAGTATTTGATTTGGTAGCAAAGGTACATGATCTCTGTGAGAGAGGTTATGAATTTGAAATTCAAATAAGAAAAATCATTTATTGTAATAATAAGTAGTGTTGTAAATAATGATACGCGGTCGTCGAACGATTAATTAGAAATAATTAATCAATTAGTTAAAAATATTTATAACAATTTAATCACTGCCAATAACTAATCGACTGATTAATCGAAATAAACAGACATTCTTTACAACACTAATAATAAAAATATTAAATAGTTAGGTGAAAAAACTTCTAATCTTTGTAAAAAAAAACGAAAAACGCGAAAAGAATTTTGAAAACAATACAACCTTGCGAACGCGGCGCCGCATCCGTCTATAGTCTATAGTGTATACCACTTAACTAGTTAACTAGCTCTCAAGTGCACAACGCAGGGTTTTACATAATGAAGCTACACTAAAAACAAAATATGAAAAAGCTGACACATACTTTGAAAGCAGCCAGTTGCTCTTGACTTGCATTTTTTTTTGATGAAAACTCTTGACTTGCATGGATTATGGATACCATACCACAAAAGTCGTAAAATGCGGCACGTTCCTTTGTTTTGGGCATTTCTACGTGATGGCAAGTTTTTTTTTTCTTTTTGAAGTATACCTGATGGCAAGTTAACAGCACAGGTCAGAGTACTGCACACTTCAATTCAACAGGCGGATGGATACTTCTATTCAAATCTTTCTCAACCCCTCAAAAAAAAAAAAAATATATATATATATATATAGGGTCTGTCTAAATTGCTGCTGACAGCATTTCAGCAGAGGTGCTGCCGGGGCTATATTTAGCCGTGTGATGTCCAAACAACAAATCCAAACCGTTAGATGTTTAATATATATTATAATCTACTTGGAGACCAAATTTTACATTTTTTTTGGAATTTTTTTACTATATATTAAGCTGGTTTGAAAACCGCTGATTTCAGTAAATTTCTGCGGCATTGAAATCAGCGGTTTTCAAACCAGCTTAATATATAGTAAAAAAATTCCAAAAAATGTAAAATTTGGTCTCCAAGTAGATTATAATATAGATTAAACATCTAACGGTTTGGATTTGTTGTTTGAACATCACAAAATAAAAAAACAGTGGCAGCACTACCGGCAGAAATGCTGCCGGCAGCAAATTAGCCACAGCCTATATATATATATACTTTCTCATAACCAATAGGGTATTAACAAAAGTAGAGATAAAATGCATGATTTTCTCACATATTTTATATTTCCATCTTTGTTTTTAAAGTTGAAACAATTAATCTGAATCGTTCAATATGACATCTATATTAACATGTGTTTAGAAATATTTACTATTTATTTTAGATAGGTATAAAATTGTTATTTTTGAATGGTCATATGTAGTAAATAATATGTCCAATTTTTCTATACTATAACAAACGTTTTTACAATTATGTCTTTTTAAATTTTCATAAATATTTTTGTTTATCTCAAAAGTCAAATCACGAATAAATTATTTCCGCTAAATTTGCGTTCAAACGAGGTTATCCCAATGTTAGTTGACTTATGTATTTTGCTATTTTAAATTTTGAATTAAGAAAATCAGGTCAAGTTTATTTCGTCTAATATGTTATCACCATAACAGAAAAAAAAAAAAAAAAAAAATGGTGAACTATGAATTAGGGCTGACAAAAAAAACTCGTAGTTTGTAGCTGGATTGTGACTCACAGTTGTCTTGTTCGCTAACAATTCATTTGTTATTGGACCAAGTTAAAGCCTAGCTCGCTCGCCACTAGCTCGGTTCAGAATTAACGAATTCAAGCTGGGGCTTAACTTGCTCGCCAGTTCGCGAGCTAGCTCAGTTAGACATCAATTTATGAATTTATATAAATTTGTGTGTATTTTATATTGTATATTGAAACTTAAAAATTTCCTTTTAAAACTTATTTGTAAAATTTGTAATATTTGTAAAAATAGCTCGGTTCAAAAAATTTGTAAAATTTATTTTTTCTTAAACCAAGATTCAACCAAACTCAGCAAGTCAGCTCGCCAACTCACAAGCTAGTTCAGTCCAGTTCGTAATGATTTCAGCTTGGATTTTTAAAGTCAGCTCACTCGTGACTTGAACGAGTAAGCTCGTAATGAGTTCAAATTGAACCTAATTTGTGACTCGCCAGCTCATATATAATTAATTTAAATTGAACCTAACTCGTGAGGAGGCAGCTCGTTAACACCCTAATGCAAATATAATATTTTTTGTAAAATATGATGGAACATTCTAGGATCCAAATTCGAAAATACAGCGGCGACTTATACCTGGCTCAGTAGCTCTGTAAAACCAGCGCGTGAATACTTTATTTTTATTTCTCGTGCTTCAATCCGGCTTTTCAATCTGAATCGTCGCCGCTTCAACAATTTAATATCGCTCAAAGAATTGCACGCGGTATTGCACTATTGCCTCATAAATAATTCCTTCTTATTGTGCCTAGATCTCACCGCCACGTAGTTTATAGCTTTGATGGACTTGGTGCATACAATTCCCATAAACCAAAACTCACATTTTGTTTCATCTGATTTTATTAGGATCACCAAATTATTTCATATTTGATCGTCGTTTGAATTTTTTTTTCCCTTAAAAGCTGTATTTGTTAATTATTTTTTAATTATTGGAAATTTAATGTGTTGTTGATGATGCAATTTATATTTCGCTTGCTCGTAATTTATTGTTGAGAAAGGATCACAAGATAATAATTGTTTTGACAATCTTGATTATGAATTTTCAAAAATATTGAAATAAATTAAAAGTTAGAATGTAAATTGATAAGTATACTATTGGACATATCAATAAATTTATACAATTTAAATATTGTTGACGATGCATCAAAGATCATTAATTTTGATCGGTAGAAATTTTAAGTCACTTGATGTGTGATAAACATATAAAAAGTTATCATATTTTGTAGGCATGATATGTTAAAAATATATATTTTATCTATAATGTTGCATTTTATTTTTTTTAAGATTATTAAAATAAAGAATTGACAACTGATGTTCCCTTTTATATTTTGAATACAAATATATTACAGGGAGGTTTGACGCAAAAAATACACGAAAAATATTCATGAAAACTAATTTCCTGTGCATCGACATTGTTCTTAATAACTATTTTTCAAACACATCACTCATAAAATAAATTGGTTTGAACGGTTTAAATTAGTCGTTTGAAATTTATTCAACGAATTTTAAAGTTAATATTATATAATACCGATGTCATACTAGTTGTACTCAATATAAAGACATAAAACAAATAAATGTGTTGTTGATTCAAATTCTCCACAAAGGACAATTAGGATCTCATGTCCATCTTCTTTTTATAAAGTTACCTTTAATTAAAACTCCTTTTCCTTTTGAGTGTTAAATAGCATGTGGTTCATAATTAAGTGATTTAATATGAAATTAAGATATTAGACATGTATGCTTGTAATAATTAAGTCACTTAATTTCATATTAAATCACTTAATTGTTACAATCATATATAAAAGTATATAATTCACATAATTAAATGATTTAATAATTACAATTAGAATCTCATGTCCATCTTCTTTTTTATAATAACAGTATATAATTCATAATTATATTATATATTACATGTATACTCAACGTTGAATTATTAGCCAACACAAGAATCATGGGTATGATTGCTTAACTAAAGTTAAGATCATTTCACTTAAGCCCACCCCTGTTAGTTGTCTATTCAACTGAATATGCAAACCATTTGAGAAGAGTATGCATCGTTTGTATTAGCTCAAAAGAGTATCTTTTGAGTTAATGCATCTCGACTGTTTGATTTTAAACGGAGCTAATCTGACCAAATTCTATAATTCAGAGATCTTTTAGTATTAGTATGACTCTAATCTGTACATATCTTAAAGCGAATCGAACGTTTCATATGCATTAACTCAAAAGATTATTTTTTGAGTTAATGCAGAGAATAAGAATTCACTTAAAAATGATAGCCTCAATTTTTAAAGGTCAGAATCAAGCACAATTTGAAACAAGGGTAAAGTAGGCTGAGGGGTATTTTGACATCCACCTGTCCTTCCAAAACGAAATTGTGAAGTGATTCCCTTTACTTTAACCCTTTACAAATCCCCACATCCACAATGTTGGTTTCTTTAATTACCTTTTTCCAGAAAGGTAAACACCTGTCTGTAAGTTTTATAAGATATATTTACTAAGTTATAAAGTTAATGCAACAAAAATTATAATAAGCTGTAATTATGATCTGCTTCTGGGTCCATACAGACTGACGACTGTAGATAGAAAAGAAAACGGTTCACCAATGGCAATGAGAAGTAAATTACCGAATCTCGGTAAGTTTTGAATAGTCAATGTTTCAGGGTAGACACATGGACGAATGGAAACAATTTTCGGGTCTGCATCACGCGTTCAATTCCAACGAACAGCAAAAAGGAATATAATAACAAAAATGGAAAAAGTTAAAAATATCAAAACGAGTATAAAATCCCAGCCGTGCGTCTCTTTCGCTGTACAAAGAGCGGAGAGAGAGTGAGAGACTGAGAGAGAGGGGGGGTCCATATATATAAATAATATATTAATATAATAGTAGAAGCAAATTGTTTGAGAGAAAAAGAAGAGGAGGAGGAGGAGATCATGGGTAGCTTCTGTCATGACATGAGGCGATTATGGATGGGAATCACGACCCGTCTCGGCCTACATCGTGCCACTGGTATGTGAATATTATTGATTTTTCTGATTTTTGTTCCTCAGAAACATAGTTTACATAAAATTGATGATCGATTTTGATTTTTTTAAGGATTGGGGAAACTGAAGAAGGAAGTGAGGACTTGCGAATACAGTGACGTGCAAGTGATGTGGGAGATGCTGAGGAAGAACGATGTGCATGTAAAAGGAGTTGCAGGAAATGGAGGCGCAGCGGTTCCTATCAAGTGGTGCTGCTGTGCTTTTTAGATAAATGGCCGTAAAGCGGAAAAAAAGAAGACATATTTAACTTCTCTTTATAGAGAATGGAGATACAGGCATACAGCTTTGTGCTCTTGCCAAGTTATAATCATCAAATTAGATACTTATAGAGAAAGCTAGGTTTTTATCAAATCAGGGTTTATGGGATTATGATTATGAATACCAGAGTCCCAGATTGGTGACTCCATTTATAAACTAAGTACAGTTTAGATGTAAATAAAACAAAATCATCTTCAGTATCGTTTATTATTGCTCAGATTATGTTATTCTGATGCCTATCATCATCATCATTACTATTATTAATTTTTGGGACTTTTCTGGTTCCACCAGTACTTTTGCTTTGGATGATGCTATTGACTGCACCGTACCAGCAAAAAAAAGGTAACTATGGTCGCAAAAAACACGTTGAACGGATATGGTAAAAATTTAAAGGTATCCTAAATTAGATAGGTAAGGTTGCAAAAATGGTAGAACTTGAAAGGTTATTAAATAAGAAGAAAGGTTCGTCATCCGGTGGAATATTGTTTACCCCAAAAATTACCTCTCTTTATGTGGGTGGAATAACAAAATCAGAGTTACCACAAGACCCAAATTTTTTAACAATAATATATATACAAGAATTTGAAATATACTCGACCTACTAAATTTAGTGGACCAATTTACAAACTATTTTGTGAGTGAATTTAATATGTAATGGCCCGCTATATAATTCAGCTGGCCAAGTCAAATCTATCCTGTTGAATTATTTAGCGGCCAGATATATTTGAAATTCTAGCAAATATAAGTGTATGATTTGAATTTTCAATGGACTGGATGTTATAAATAAAAATTTCGAACTCATGGCAACCAAACTGCAGTAGTTGATACGGGATGTCCGATTAAGTTTATACGATCAAGATTACACTTATAAGGCCGATTCTTCTTCTTTTTAAAAAAAAAATCAATGTAATTTCAATGAGGTAGCAACATATTTAGTAACATTTATCTCAGACAATATTTATATGAGTAAATTTCACAGAAATATCGTAGAAAAAGAATTTTGTCTTCCTTGCAAAATTTAAAAGCATCAAATATTGTAGTATGCATTTTCTGGTTCTTTAGAAAATAATTGCATACTTAGTTCAACTCTCTGTTCAAGATAAGAAAGTATTCTTTCTCATAGAGCTAAAATATAGAAAAATGATTCGTTTGATACTAAGCTGTCCAAAACTTTACTGTAATCAACTAAAGATTTTGGAACTACAAAATGGAACCAGTCAAACCAGCGGTAATAAATACATGTTTCATACCGGACAGCACATGGTGTATACATTTTGCGTGATCTAACTGGCATGGATGAGCAACTGGATATACTGGTATCAAAAGGCATCAGATGAAACTGAAAACTGATCCTCACATACCAGTCATTACTGAACTGAAACTGCAACACATGTACCTCATGTACCAGTCATTACTGAACTGATTCTCATGTTCCAGTCATTACTGAACTACAACTGCAACACACTATTTTAGTACACTTGCCATTATAGATACTTAATGCACACTTGTACTGCACAGACAAGTTGAGATTCACGAGTAAAGGGAAAAAACTAATTTACCCAAAAAAAAAAAAGTAAAGAACTTGATAGATTATGACCATCTGGTGCCAAAACCAATATAGATTATTTACCCAATTAGTATATTATTTACCAGTATCTTGTTGGAAGCAGACCAGAGAAGACCTTAATATAAATATGTCACATTGTATCGATCCAGGCCATCGAATACTGAAACTTGGCACAATAACCTTTATAAATCAACATCAATCAATAGCAAATGTTGTTTAACAAAGGATTATCCAAGATTTTGCACAGATATTTGTCCTTCGCATTCAGAAAACTGCGTAAAAGAACACAGGTGCAAACAAATTCATAGTGCTAACAGATAAGGATAAAAATCAGCTAATCTATTTCTCAATTAAATATCCATTACTAAGATGGCAAGAATGATGCGCTAACCCGTGTTATTAAATAAAGAACATAAATGGTACATTCAGATCTTGCAAGGAAAGCGACGGTTAATGCTTCTATGTACAAGCACAACCCCGAAAGAAAACAAAAAAATAATAAAAGAAAACTTATCAGCTCTACTCCAAGTTAATTCTCATAAACCTAAACCCCCCTGATCAAAACCTAATTATTAAAAAAAATTACCCACCAAATCTGTCTTTCCAGTAAACACACAACCTATTATAAGAAAGCTTCAACTCCCTTCTTTCTAACAACATCCACAGAGAACAAAACCTAAAATCACATTCTTCTTATTTTTCAGTTTCTTTCCTGGAAAGAATCAAAACTTAACTTTTCTAGCTTGACCGGCCAATCCGGCCCTAGCAAAGTTGGGTACATCTCCATTGCTGCCCGAAAGTCATGTATAGTCACAGTTCTGGTCTCACGGACACGACTTTGCTCCATACTTGTACCAACCGCCCCTCTCTGATGACCTGCAGCCCCAACCAGATCCACAGCAGGTTTGATCAATCTCCTCAAGTACACATCCAGAGCCTGGTTCAACATAAATGCACATTCAGGGGTCACACTGAGCCCCTGGGCCTCACACCTACGCTTCAATTGCCCAAACAAATTTCTTGTACTAGGCAACTCGCCAGTGTTAATGCAAAACTCAGAAGGAGATGCAAGTCGTGGACGTTTCTTGGGACGTGGATTCGGAATAATTCCAAATGGGGCTTTTATTGGGCTCCGGCTTTGCACACCCGGACTATGCCTTGTTTGCTCCACCTCCTCTCCATCCTCTACTGAGACAACCTCCACTGGTGCTTTTGCCGGGCCATTGATAGCCTTGCCTAGTGGGCCCAAGGTGCTAAATTTCCGATCTTTACTTGAGACTGATCTCCCTTTCCCAGAGGGAGAAAGCAATGCATCCCCAAAATGACCGCTTGGAGTCTTTGTGGCAGTGCCAGAGCAACCAGTTAAGGTTTCTTTGGGTGGTGGGCCCGACCCAGCAATGGCATTTCGTAGAATTGATTGGATTAGCTTGTTGTGGAGCTCTAGGTTCTCCTTGCCAACAATGGTGAGGCACAAACGGTTGAAATCTGACTTGGCTAGCTTGTTGCTGATTAACCTCTTGAGATAGTACATGTATTTGTCTAATTTTTGCTGGCCGAGTCGCTTTAACAAGAGCATCTTTAGCTGTGTCAAATCCACACGCGGAAGTCCGTTACAAGTGGACATTGTTTTCTCCCAAATTCACTGAATTGAAGTGAATGTGAGTCTGAAAAAGTGTCAGCCAAGTGCAAAATTGGGCTCCAGATGGAAACCCTAGGTGGCGAAATTGGGAACGCTTCCCAGCTCAAATTGGAAACTGAACTCGATATGGGAGCTTCGTGCAATCCACAACAGCGTATAATTGCTGGATCAAAGAAAAACGAGGCACAATTGATTAGAAGTTAGTTTTTATTTCGTCTCTTACCAAATTGGGGAAAACCCCAGATCACTGACTTTTAATTCGAAACAATCTAAATCGAACTCGAATCGGATTAATACAACTACAAAAAAGCCCTAATTCGAAGAAAATTCAAACGATAATCCGATCGAGCAGGCAATCGTAGAACCCGACAGTAAATTTCGGAAACTAACCAGGGTAAGAGAAATTGAGAAAAAATACCTAATTGTGATCAAATCAAGCCAAATTCAGAAGAGAAGGAATCGTATCTCGTATCTTTTCACAAAACTTTGTCGATTCTTCGCTCGAAAATGTCTGCGCTCTCGCTCTAAATTTGCTTTCGTAAGAAAATGGTCGGGGCTTAGAACGAGCGTCCTGGCCTGTAAGAAAATTTCCTCTTGATTCGCTGCGGCTCCCAGTTACTAATTCTTCGTGAGCGCAACGCACAACCCCTAACACTTATATAATGGGTCCCAAATTCAGTGCCCAGTTTATATTTAGAGGATAGGGTTTCGGGCAGACTCTAGAGAAATAGCTATATTCAGCTGAAAGCGCAATCCTGTGAAAACAAGCAGTCTGGACATGGAGCACTTTTGTACAAATATAGCCCTCACGTAGTTCCTTTGTGGGGCCACCAGTCAGTTTAAGTGATGTAATTCATAATACATGACACGGGTTTTGATAAAATTAAGTTCCATACTCGAACTTAGCGTGCCGAGTGTCGCAAATTGACATGCTACTACAGTTGTACTTGCACGGAGTATCTTACACTAGCTTGGCGCAGCTGATCCCAGCAAGATATTTTCTTATTGCACCTGGAGTACCGAAAGACGGCACTGCTCTCTGCAGCACCCATGTGGCAGTGAAAGTAAACATATTGGGAGAAAATAGTTTAATATGGTCCGGGTGTATTTGGCAGTCAATTTGTTTTGACATGAGATAAAGAGGTTCAATTTCGGCGAGGGGAAGGTTCGTACGACCGATGATGTGTTTAGTGTTCGGGTCAACAGCACGTGTGTAATTCGAGCAGCGTGACCCTCGAACGGTTTCAAGCCTTGGAATTAGGGAGGGACTTTGTGTTGATAAAGGATGTCTGTTTTATAGCACACTGATCACTGATCACTGATATGATTTGAGTTTAACATGTACTTCTGAGGGACTTTTTTATTTATTTTATAATTTCTGTTTATCACAATTTCAGTTTGGCCTCGTAGCTTTTACAGTTACACTTGGCAGAAAAATATTTTTGCCTCGTAATTTTTTTTTCTTTTTGAAAAAAAGTGGTCCTTTTTTTTTTTAAGGTTAATTAACAAATATCCAGTAAAATCTATATCTTTGTCATTTTCACAAGCATTACACAATAGAACAGTAAAATAAAACAAAAGTTTCTCCTCATATTTTTTGCCACCCTCAGATTCAGGGCTGACCAATCTTGAAATTTGAGAGATGGTGTCTTGACTGAGCAGTAAAATATTTTTTGTCCACTGTGAAAAAATTCTTCTATTCCTCTCACACCAGAAAAAATAATCGTTAGAGATCACATGTTTTCAATTATCAAAAACAAATTTGCTTCCTTTTTAAATACATATATATAATCATGAGACGAACCTACGTACATTGATTCATGAGTAGGTAATGTCATGTATAGAATTCTGAAAAATAATTTTACTGAAAAATATACTTAGATTCATGAGGGAAGCAGTAAGACTTATGGCTTGAATTCTGAAAAATATACTTAGATTACCATTGCTGATTGACCTTCCGTCTCTTCCTCCTTGTTGAATATAATTTTGTTTATATTTTATGAGGAAGGAGATGATGAGAAAAATATTAAACGGGCGTGGTATACATGAGCCAAAGAATCATTCTATAAATTAATAAACTATATATGTGAACCGAGTATAAATTATAAAATAGAAAGGTAGAGTCGTAAGTCAGAATGAATAGAACTAATATATACAGTGGTGCCGCGCTGGAATAACTTTAAATTAACCTGGTTAATTTGAAGTGATAATTTTTTATCGTTAAATTTTAAGAACTTTTCAATTACACGTGCTGTGCATACAGATATTATAGTTTATATATTCGAAATGTTGTTGAAAAACTTTAGCATAATTATTAATTCTATCAATTGTTCAAGATGGACTGTAATGACACGCTAATTAAATCTAATATTTGTAGCACAATAGTATATTGCTATATTAATTCCATGCTAACATTTAATTGGCAAGTGAAATTAAAGTTAAGTACTAAAGACTAAAATACTATTAGTATTTCATATTAGGATTTAGGACAGCAGTTAATTGATGATATATAAATATCCTCATGTTCTAAATTAATTATCATTAAAAATAAAAATGTTATAAGATAAAGCAATTTAATTAATGTTTAATTCTATTTATGGAGCTACTTGCAACTTCACTCCCATTACAATTTTTTAAAAGCAATCTAGTGCCTTAAATCGTATTATAATTGTAGATTTTGTTTTATCGTGTGAAATTACACAACTTTTGGTTTAAATCAAAACTATGTGTCTACAATCTAGTTGATTATTATTATCACAGCACAAACTTTAGCAACTTCTTTTGTATTAGCTTCTATATATATAATTTCATCCATGCAATTGATCACTTTAAATTTAATAAATATTTTTATGTAAATTATTTTGTGGTGGATTTGTAATTTTGTAATTGACAACTGTAAACCAATTAATTGTAAAAGTTAATTACTCGCGTGGCATTGTTTTTAATTGGAGCTCATTCTTTTGAGAAGGAACTTGATCTTGGTTTAATTTGGATGAATTTTAATTGATATAAGCTGGGGAATTTAATTGAGATAAAAATTAGAGTTTTGATAGTTAATTATGACGGACAACTTCCTTGTACTTTAAAATAATTTCATTTTGAGTCTTTAATTATTAGATAAGAATTTGTTTAATTGAAATCATTACCCTATTTGATTTCTATCTTCTTGACAAAAACTAGAGTCTTTTTGGCATCCTCCCAAAGTAATAATGACATAAGTGCCGAGAGAGAGAGAGAGAGAGACAGCTAAAAACAAGCTAAGTTGACTGCTGGATGCCAAAATGAGGCAATGAATATCTCAAAGAAGGTAGCAGTAATTATCTGGAATCACCACCACATCAGCCAACGTGGCTCTTGTTGCTCCCTTTCCGTAAAAGCTGATCTGTTGGAGCTACAAGATCAGATTTCACATTCTTTTAGCTGACCATCCTCTTTTACCTTATTTGTACCATTTAAAAATTCGCTAGTCACAAGTCAATTGTCTGTTTGCATGATTTAACAAATCACTGCCTCACTCGTCGCAAGTTAATCTTAATTAAACGCTCTCATCTTGGTGGAAAACTATCTCTCCGGTACCGTAAAAGATTCTCTTTACTTTACTTTACGGTTTGAGATTAACTCCCAGCCACTTTATGAGATTCGTATCAAGTTAAAAAGAACGGTCCAAATTTGCTCATTCTAAAAGATTCTCTATTACGGTACTGAAGAGAATCTAAATTCTCTGCAAAAGGAATCTTTTACAATTAATTGATCGAGCCTAGCCTCCTGGGCCATCCCGAATAGGCACCGATTGAGAAGTCAAGGGCGGACGCAGCATATAACGAGGAGCATGTTGAGCGCTTCAACAATTTTTTTTTAAACACTGTTTTAAAAAATTCTAAAAAAATAGTAAAGAAATTTCAAAAAAAATGAAATTTTTTGTTTTCAAACATGTATTAATATAGAGAGCATGTTGAGCACTTTAGATCGATCATTTGATTATTGAAAATACAAAAATGACTTATAAGCATATGCCCGCATATGCTTATGTAAGTAGAGTAACCAACCTCTACACGAGATAAAAATCTTAACATGTTTTCAAAACAAGGTTTTTCATATTGGAAACAGTGAAGCTGGCTATTCCGATGCAGAATTGGTCGGAAACTTAATAGCAAATCTTAACATATCTAATTTTTCAAAACAGGGTTTTTCATATTTTTGTATTATTTTTTTTAATATTTGTTATGATTGTTATGAAAGATTTTAACTTCATCTTTTCTAAATATGATTTGTCTCACAGTAAACATGTGTTGAAGTTTATTAAGTGTGCAGCTACTGGTTTGATTCAACAGCAAAAAAACCGCCTCAATGGCTACATAGACCCTTCACTGTCAAGAACTTTTATTATAATTTTTTGACGTATGCTCATTTGTAATGCATTAGACCCTTCATTGTTAAAAACTTTTGACACATTTATCAAATATTCATTAGTCCTTTCATTTAAGTTCAATTTTTAACAAAATTTCATGTAAAAGTTTTGGTATGTATCTCTGATCTTAGCCTAACCAGTGTGCTCCAGTGTACTAATTATTTACTCAATTTCAATTTTAATTCATCAGTTCTACTGTCTATAATCAACTTTGTTTGCTTGTTTTGAGAAATATCCATTGAAAATGTAATAACAAAAAGTTCAAGGGCTTTTCTGTAAAAAGTTCAAGAGCTTAATTTTACTATTTCAATTTTTATGCTAGTTCTGTTTAGTTAATTCCATTCATAACACATCCTTAAACATTACAATAAAATTATAAAACAACATATTACACAACAACTTATAACAAAATAAATATAATAAAAAAATTATGACACAAATATAGCAGCATTTTCAAATAACAAAAAAAAAATTCATATCTGATCGTCTCACTGTAAGGTGATCCACTGCCAGAGAAAACTATCCCATTGTAGGGCGGCTGGATCTGAAAGTGAACCGTCCCACAATAGAGCGGTCCAAATATTTTTCGTAAATTTTGAAATAAGAAGAGCATTTTTGTTATTTTTTTAGGGCATTAAAAAATCGGCATTTGAACTCTTGCTTTTACATTAATACAAAAGCTTACTAAAAATATATATATTAATTGAAAAAACGGAGCTAGATATTTATTCAGCCCGAATTGTAGGTTGGACTGAAGCCTAGTGCATAATAGGCCCATAAATATATGAGCCCGTTGAGTCCAATAGGCAGGTTATTTAAGGTAAAGGGTTTAGCGTTGCTTCCAAAACCCTGCCAGGCACCCAAACCGAACAAGAAGAGAAAATGCAAAGTCTGACCCTAGCTCCATTGCGATCCCTTCTCACAGCTTCCTCCCCTCTCTTGTCGGCTGGCCTCCGCCTCCTCTTCTTTCGTTCCCCTTTCTCCTCCTCCTCCTCATCATCATCATCTCACCGTTCGGAATCACAACAGAATTCTTGCGATGAAGAGAGCAAATCAATTAGGACTTCGGTGTGGTGGGACTACGAGAACTGTTCCATTCCAGATGGCGTGAATGCGTACCGGATTTCGAACCGAATCCTTTCAGTGCTACGGTCCAATGGCATCCGAGGGCCCGTGTCCATTAATGCTTTTGGTAACATGTGTCAGGATATACCGCACGCCACTCGGGAGGCTCTCATCTCCACCGGAATTTGCATCATTCATGTACCGGACAGTGAGTTCAAATTATTATTATTATTATGAGAAATGCTTGAAAGTCCAATGCATTACTCTATATTAGTGAAAGAAAAATGTAACATGACTAATACATTGTGATTTGGTCACATGCGTAATGTGATTAAAATGATGAAGGACACTCACGTCACATTACATTCAGGTCTTATCACACATTAAGTGATCAAACATGATATGATTGATCATGTTTAATTATTTTTTTTTTCAAGTTTTTTACTTTTAAGTTAGTTCATAAAAAATATTAAAAAACTATGCACAGAAAATAAGGAACCATATTCAAATAATTTAATAAAACTAATGTTGAAAAAGTTTACCATGAATTTTTACCACAATGAATTGCCATCAAAGCCATATTGCCTAGGTGGTAAAATTGCAAAATGACCTTTTTCATTTTTTCAAAGGTTTTTTGTAACTCCATCAGAGTTTTTGGACTTTAATTTGTGTTGTGCTTGTGCCTGGTAGTTTTTTGAGTTAAATTCCATGATTCTTTTATGGACTTAGTCTTTCCAATTCAATATTAACTATTCACAAAAAGAGAATTGCATATGACTTATTGAATCTCAATGAGATAGGTGGAGAGAACAGTGCAAATAAGTTGCTTATGGCGGAGTTAAGAAATTGGACCACACATAATCTGCCACCAACCAATTTCTTCCTCATCTCCAACGATAGTGTTTTTTCGACCATCCTCCACCGCCTCAGGATGAATAACTACAATGTTCTTCTCTCGTGCAGTGATAATCAGGTCAAAGCCTCCCTATATAGTGCGTCCACTTTAATGTGGCCATGGATATCGCTTGCCAAGGGGGAGGATTTCACCCCTCTGAAATTCAATCATCCTCCTGATGGTATGTATGGTTCATGGTATGGACATCATAAGGGACCCCTTGTTGGTGAGAAGGTATAGTAAAAGTAGTATCCGTGCTATTGCTCTTTCACACTCAAATTACATCTTTATGCACCTTAAAAGAAGGAACAAAAAGTAATTTACCAAGGTTCTATAAAAAGGTTGGTTAAGTGCATAAAAAAGACTGGTATTGGTGCTCATAATCTAGGACTAATAAAGGAGACCATACAAGTATGTTTTTCTTTCTTATAATTTGGGACCAAAGCATTTCCATCGGCTTGCAAATTGAATTTCATTCTTATATTGCCTCAAATTGCATTCATTTTTTTATTTGTATGGTTGAATTGCTTAGTATGAGACTTGAGCATTTATTCCAAAACTATGGTTAGTATGGTAATTGTTAGGGCCCAACCGATGTATCCAAATGACAGACAAACCCCTACTCACAACCACAGGAACTGATGAAGAGATTTGCCGAGATGAATACTGGTACAATCTCCAAGTTGGAAGAGAAAAACATACGCCTCAAATTTCATACAGCACTTTTAAATGAGCATTGTAACAAGAAAATCTCCAAGGAGGGCTTTGAGAAGTACACCGGTTTCACGAACACCATGCCTTGTGCTGATTTGATTTCATTGGCGAGGGTACTTAACCTATGGCCACCAGTCAAAAGAAGCTAATCTTTTCTATTTATTTTGCATGTCATATATGCAGCCTTGTAAAGTTTTTGTGCCTGGAGTTTTGATTTGGCAAAATGAAAAATACGTTTATAATGGCTACCTGCAAAATAGAATTTTGGTTTGTCAAAATGGCAAAAGAAGACACCTTTTGCAATAGAATTTTAGATGGAAATTTTAAAGAGCGCATCTTAAATTTCAAGCGAGCAAGACAGGCCTGCCACAGGAATTTTTTTTGTGGATGAATAATTTAATTACAAAAAATATTTTACCTGTATATTCGTGTCCTTGTTCATTTGCTTATTTAAAACAATTTATTCAACCTCATTTGCAATTTTTTGTGCATGAACTGGAAGTTAGAGGTGGTATAATACTAAAAAAAATATACATTTCATTGACATGAAACGAGGTTTATGCCTTTTATAAATATATGTACACACACATATTTCTATGTGTTCTTTGATAAATTTAGTAAATTACCAGAAAAGGAACCAATTTAGTAAATATGTTATATGCAGTGGCGAAGTCAGAATTTGAGTCAGAGTAGATAGAAATCAGGTTCGAATTCTTTTTTTCTTTTCTTTTTTGTAAACGGGTTATGACTCAAATTGCCTTCATAATTTCCTTCTTGCCTCAGCCCAAACCACCTACCAAATCACATTTCCACCTACTGAATCAATTGTAATTTTTAAATTACTAATTGGTACCAAAATTCAAGTAATTCTAAAGCAAATGGTATTACTTACACAAGTTAAGGGATTTACTGACTCTATCTTTTGCCGAGACGTATGTGGGCTAAATGCTGATAGAAATGCAACAAGCTCCTTAAAATTCAAATCCATCTAACATACGAAAGTCTCTGATAAAAAAAATTCATTCACAAATGGTATTGATTGTCTAGTTAAAATTATCTCACATGGTGGTTACAATAACAGCAAAATTGATCTACTCTCTATTATTAAAAATTGCGACATTTTCTGTGAAATCGAAAGAGGATAAAACTATTTTACGATCAGCTGACATGAACTCAGGAACCTGAGCAAGAGGATTAACTGTGAACTCATCTGCTAAGATGAATCCACCACTATTTTCGATCCAACTGACATAATTGATTTACCAAAACTCTAAAGCTTTTCACTTATAATAGAGAAACAAATTAAATAATAATTAAATTCTAAAGCTTTTCACTTGTAATAGTTGCCTCAGAAGGAAAAATATCTACAAATGTTGTTTACAAAAATTAACATAAAATTTCAAACTTTCAAGTCGAAATCTGAAACAAAAGTACATAATTAGTTACCTTAAGCTCATCAAAGGACTTGAGATCTCTTACAAGTGCTCTGCATTTATCCCTTCCCGCCGTACAAGTAATCTGATCAAATTTTAAATCATTTCCTAAGCAGCACAAATGCACAATAGCAAATCTCGAATGAAATTGATTTATCTGTGGCAAATCGCAAATCATTTCACAAATTCACAATTCACAATAGCAGTGAGCTCCTCAGACTGCCGCACACATCTTCTCCTCTGAATCTCCTCAGGCAGTCTCCGGCAAGGCCATGCACTCCTCTGCGATCCGCCTCTATTTCTCCTCCGCGCACAGCGCACTCAGCGTCGCCAAAATCCTTTTTTTTTTTTTTTTGGCCTTTGTGACTCTCTCTGTCTCTGTGATTTCACAAACCAAAGTTTAAATTAGCGGGTACGGTTTTGGCTAGCGGGTGGGATTTTAGTGTGGGGCTCCGTTCTGAACTGGAAGTGAGAGTAGCGGGTCAGAGGTAGGCAAACCCGTTTTTATAACGGAGTCCAAAAAAAAAATGCTACCTTCGCCACTGCTTACATGTCCATCCCTTCAGTTGGGGAAATACGGGGACAAACTGCTAACCATCACTGCCGAAAATGAAGAGCTAAGATCCACCCGATTTTCCTCAAAATGGAGATCTCAAGTACCTTTGTATTAAGTTCTCTGATCCTAGTCGGACGGTCTTCTTCGTCCAGTCACTTTCATCGACCGGAGAAGTATCATTAACTAAACTAAACAAAGTTCAAAGGATCAAGCTTTCCTGCAAGTCGAGCGGAATCGGAGAGAGAGAGCAAAGAGTGAGGAGAGATGGCAAAGTTAGCAGTGATAGATCTAGCGGAATCCTCGTATTCAAACCAGAACAAGGATCTTCTAGAAGCTTCTCGCTACTGTGGTTGCTTTCGTGTGATCAACCACAGCGTCCCTGGAAGTCTCCAGTCCGAAATGAAGGCCGCTGTCAAGGACCTCTTCGACCTCCCCGATGATGTCAAGCGCCGCAATGCTGATGTCATCCATGGAAGCGGTTACATGGCGCCCTCTCCCAAGAACCCGCTTTACGAGGCGTTTGGTCTTTATGACGCCGCTTCTCTGTCTGACGTGGATGCCTTTTGCTCTCTCCTTGATGCCCCAAGCCATGTCAGGTTATAATCAATATTTTTTATTCAAATTAAATAGCGGATACAAAGACAGAATATTTTTTAATGAAAGGTAAATTTGGTACTTTATAAATTTAAAATCGATTTTTAATTTTTTATAGAAAATCAATAAATTGGATAATTTTGTGACTTTTTGAAATTTAGATGGGTAAATATGATATTATGAATTTTAGAGGGGAAGATAGGTAATTTCGAGGTTTCGAGGGGTATGCATAAAATTCTCCCTAGCAAATATCTGTATTCAAAATTTTAATTTTCAATTTTAGCCTAATTTACCAAAATAACACTGCAATAGTTGAAAATTCTTCTTAATGATCTTGAAAGGGAGACAATCAAGACCTATGCCGAAAGTTTGCACAAGGTGATTGTAGATGTAGCAACGAAATTGGCTGAGAGCATGGGCTTGAAAGATCAAAACTTTAGTGAATGGCCGTGTCAATTCAGAATTAACAAGTACAATTTCATGCAAGATTCTGTTGGTTCTGATGGAGTGCAGATCCATACCGATTCTGGTTTCCTCACTCTGTTACAAGAAGACGAGTGTGTGGGTGGTCTAGAGATATTGGATCCGGGTTCAGGTTCTTATGTTGAAGTTGACCCGGTACCTGGTACTCTCCTTGTCAATCTTGGTGATGTTGCTAAGGTACTTAGTTATCCATCACTGTCATATTTTATTTGTACTATTAGGAATTGATGGACAAGTTTAATTTGAAGACTTGGGGCTCTTTTATCAATTGGTCAAGAGGCAGTTTTTCTATTCCCATTCATCTTTCTATTTTTTTTTTTTTTTTTTTTGGGTGAAAAGCCCGTACGCAATTGCATTGATTAAAAGAGTTATAAATGAGTTGTTACATAATATTAGACAACGAGTGTCTGTGAAAGTATACAGCTGTAAATAAACAAAAAACGCACAAGGAGTATGTGCGCACATATTTGATCATCATTACTTGATTGGAATGATAGAAGCCTAGTAATTGTTTCCTCTGGATGCATATCGCAGCCGAGCAAGCACTGAATCGAAACTAGACCGGGAACTGAATTGACCAGACCAGAACAATCACTAGTCAGCCGACAAGGCACTGAATATAGCATATTCCCATCCATCTTTTTATTTCTTTTCTTTCTAACTTGATGAAGAGTTAATGACGGGCATTTATAAACAGTAGAGAATCAATATAGCATATTACATCAAGAGGAGGACAAAACTCCAGCTGAATTTCTGAATAATGTAGGCATGGAGCAATGGTGCACTCCACAATGTGAAGCACAGGGTGCAATGCAAAGCCGCAACACCACGGTTCTCTATCGCTCTCTTTCTATTGGCACCAAAAGATGACAAGGTGGAGGCACCGGCAGCTTTCATTGATTCAGATCACCCGCGTTTGTACCATTCTTTTAAGTACGAGGACTACCGAAAGTTGTACCAGTCGACAGGATTGCAAGCCGGTGAAGCCCTCTCCCAGCTACTTATATAACTGTAACAATGTGTGACGATTATATGCAAATACCACGTTTACAATTTCAAACATTAGGAATTTATAATGGACATTGAAGGAAATAAAGATATCAAATAAATTTAAGACATAATAATTATGAGAAAATGCCAGTGGCTTTGAATTGTTTTCTAAATATTGATCATGCTGCTGTCTACACAGTGTTATTAATTATACTAATTGCATCTCAAATAGGGGTGAAAACAGTATGGATAATATCCGATCCATATTCGATCTGTATCCGAAAATTTAGATATGGATATGGATATTCGATCCGAATCTGATATCCGAATATCCGTGTGGATATGAATATTGGTATGGTTTTACGTTTCAATTATCTGTATTTAAATAGTAGATATATATCATATATTTTAATATATAGAGTAGAACTAGGGTATTCCTTAGTTCATCAAGCTCTTTTGTGAACTCAACTCTAAAATCTATTGGATTGGCTTCAAACAACGAATCCAAACCGTTAAAATTCTTTTACGTTATGAGTGATGTATCTATGCGTGAAAATTTTAAACTTTTGAATTAATTTAGTATAAACTTAAGCGGTCAAAATTAGAAGGTTTATAAATTAATTTTAATGCATTCATTTTCTGAAGCCTTTTGACCACTTGACTCTATACTAAATTAATTCGAAAGTTTAAAATTTTCACATGTAGATACATCACTCATAAGGTAAAAGAATTTCAACGGTTTAGATTTGTCATTTGAAACTAATCTAATAGGTTTTAGAGTTGAGTTCATAAAGAAGCTTGGTGAACTTAAGAACACCTTTGTTCTACTCTAATATATATTATGAGAAAATTATGTTATTCACATTATAATTAGATAAATATTATGAATTTCAGTATTTTTTATATTATTTTAATCAATATATAATCCGATCAGTATCCGACTATCCGTATTCATATCCGGATCTGGAAAATTAAAAAGAAATATGGATATGGTTCATCATTGTCCTTTCTTAGCGAGCCCCTTGGGTCTGAAAACATATGCACTGCATGGGAATTTTGAGCAAATACGGCTAGACATTTCTGCGAAGCTCGAAGATGATCAATGGCTAATTTATGTGAACTCAGTGTGGGCTTTATGGAGGTGCAGGAATGATAGGACCTACTCGGGTAAACAATAAGACCTTCAGAAATTTTTCAAATATCTGAATCTGATCTCCAAAGAGTTAAGAACAGGGGCAGCCAGTAGATATTGCTCTTTGACGGGAAGGGTTCCTTCGTTAGTAACTCTGACCGAGGTAAGTAATGACTATGTTTGCTTCTTGGATGGCTCGTGAGCAGAGGGTTGGCTTGGGGGAATTGGAATTGTTGCATTGTATAAAGAGGAGTTGATCATCTATAAATCCAAGGCTGTTAGGGGTTGTTGTCCGCTGCTGGTTGAGGTGTTGGCATTAAAAGAATCGATGCAGATTGTGATTGGGATGGGTATAAAAGAGTGCTCCTTTTACTCGGATTGCCTAGAGTTAGTGAGAATTTGCTCGAGTCTGCAACCGCCTTTGAATGCGGATTGGAGAGCTTTTGATGAGATTGTGGAGGTTTGGAATCTGTTTCAAGAATTTAACTCGTTCTCTTGTGTCCATGTTCGAAGAAGCATAACGAATTGGCTAACAATTTGGCGAAAAATGGAAGAATTAACGGTTGGGACTGTGTTGGACATACTTTCCCCTGTTTTACTGATTAAGTTACTCTACTATTATAATCTGATATCAGCTAGGGCTAGTTAGAAATGATTGTTGTAACTGAGCGTTGTATTTTGCCTACGGGCTGTTGAATGACCAAAAAAAAACGTGCAAGTTCAATTTATTGAGGACATAGAACACCATTTTAGATTCTGTCACTTGCTCCAATGAAGTGGAATCAGTATCAACTTTAAAGCCAGGCATCAGTTTATGTTGGACCGCAAAATCCTGTCCAGAGTATTATTTTCACGTCTGACAACATATCAGGGAAAATAAAGGCCCAGACCTGTCAAATTGAGATGCGGTTTACAACTAAATATTGCTGTTTAATTCTGATAAAAGCGATGCATACCAACAAAATTTGGATAATTTGCTTGGGCCCATCTTTTCGGTCCAATTGATTTTTACTTTTTTTCCTACCACTTCGAACTCTTATGTTAACAACAGTAGCGTATAAAATTATTAAATTTAAGAAACCCATAAGCCGTTAGACCACTAACCACTTATTCTTATAAAAACCAAAACTACCATCCACTAGTACAAAAAATGCGACCATAGACAACATATCTTATTTGAATGCGAACAAATTATACATTAACATTGTGTAATAAAGTGACACAGACTAATCTTTGTTCTTCTTTTCTTCTTCTTTTTTCTTGATTGATTTTCTTTCAAACTATTTGTGACACAAATTATCTTGTTTATTTTAATTTCTTATTATATGTTTCTTAATTTGTCTTCTTACTTCTTGCAACAAGAATATACAATTATATTAGTTTGATTACTAATTTTATTTTATTATATTGTTATTTTGTAGACTTATACTACATATATATTAATTATTTTAGCAACTAACAATCTCATATTATTTTAAAATTCTATATAACTTTGTACTATTTTTTAGTTAGAGTTTGAAAATTCAAATATTTTGTTTATTAAAGTTACTTAGTTTTTATTGATTTTCCTCTAACATCTTATTATATTAATATTTTAATGAAATTGTATAAATATTATTATATAACACGTGTTTTTTATTATTTCTTATTTTGTAGTAAAAAGCTAAATCTATAGTTCCAAACTAAATATATATACTATACATATCATCAAATTTGTGTGATTTACACAAATTATACTCACAACTAATAAATGTGTTGTTCTTTTTGGCATTATATTTGAATTTTTATATTGCATGAACTATCTTCATGAGATAGTGTATGTATGAAATGAAGTTTGTTTGTGTTGACTTGTTTGTTTCATTGTTTCTTTTTTTCTTACACGTGTATGTTTCATCTAAATCTCACCTCACCAATTTTGCAAGCTTAATACTCTTTTGGGCTGCCCGAATTTTGTAAGCCCGCTCGATATATAGAGAATGTATAGGATCCAACCCACAAGAATGTAATGAAAACTTATATATATTCTTACACAAAAATGTGCGCCATGTAACAGATCATCATGACAAAAAAAAGATATGTGATAGATATCTGGAATCATGACAAATTTCATTCAATAATTGACATTAATTCATGAAAAATTTCATTGGTGCTCTTGCTAAGTTGAAAGACAATCGGGTTTATATCAATCACATATGCAAGAAATTAAGGATATTGATGTTATGTCATGCCTAATGTTTGTCTATGATATCTCTCTCTCTCTCTACCTCTTCTGATTAAATTGAAAATGTTCTTGTTTTGTTTTCTTGTTATTTACAGAATTTATTTTATTAAGAAAATAAGAACAAAACGATCATGAAAAATGTTCTTTTCTTCTTCAAGAGAAAAAAATTCAGAGAAGTGTTACATTTCTAATTTCTTCTATTAATTATATCTTTTTCTATGGAATATTACGTTATATCGTGTTATTTTTATTTATTAAGTTCTGACAAATATAATAGGCTAATATCTTCAGAATTTGTAGGATTTTTTTTCTGATTGTGGTTTCCTTGGTCAGACAGTGCACCAAAATCACTGAAATATATAAATTGTGTCCTAACTCAAAACATACCAGAATCAAATTTCTCTGTTGTGTATATTAACTACTCAGAGCATCAGTTGTGGTAATAATTATGATAATTTGGGGACTGTTTTGGTAATTTTGTTGTTTCTCTTAAGCAGAAACATGTAAAGACTCTAAAATGGCATGAGGCGGTGAATGTTTAGACTTAAATGGCTATGAGGACTATTTTGATATATATATATTTTTTTTCTGAAACTTTGGTTACATAGTGAAGATTGTAAAATGCTAAAGATAAATGTAAGAGCTGCATTTATTAGCTAATTGGATGTACCTAAATAAATCTATGATAGATCTGGAATCACTTCAAGCAGTTCATATTGTGGACCTGTTCAAATCGTCTCTTTAGTTTTTCCGTTACACTATGATCGGAACAAATATTTTGTAAAATAAAATTCAATTCAATAGAAAGCGACCTGAGAAAAAAAAATAGCATTTGGAAATTTCAAATTTTCAATGGTCTGACATTCTCTCCATAGGCTTTCCAATTATAATAATCCAATTTAGTCTTTTCATAGTCTTACGGTCAAATTAATTGTACTAGAAGTCTAGAAAGCGATCATAGCAAAAAAAATTAGCATTTGGAAATTTTAATCGCCTCACATTCTCTCCATAGTCGGCCATTTTTATTAATATCCCTAAAAAAAATTAAAATTTTAAAAATGCCCCTGGTCCCAATTTTTTTTTAAATATGCCCTGACCGCCAGAATTACGGGCAGTCCATTTAACAGATGAAGCGCCAGCCCGCCAGGCGGCCCACAAGCCGAATGAGGCGCCACAGGCTGGGGCGCTCCATGAGCCGAATGAGGCGCCACAGGCTGGGGCGCTCCATGAGCCAAGTGAGGCGCCACACCCCCGGGCGCCCCATGCCCCATATATCCAACCCGAACCCTCACGCCTCTCCCCCACTCTGCCCCGCCTCCAGACCAGAAAAAAGGAAAAAAAAAAAACGCCCCTGCTCGGCCCCGCCGGTCGACGCCTCACCACCCGCTCCCCACCGCGACATTGTCATCTCCCTCGCTCCCTCTCTCCCTCTCTCCCTCACTCGCTACACCACCAAGCCGCTGCCCCATCGAGCCACCGAGCCGCTGCCCCGTCGAGCCACCGAGCCGAAGCCTCCTCGATTGAAGGTATGTTTTTTGATTGCGATTCGATTAGTTTAATTTAGGGTTAGGGTTTAATTGTGAACGTGATTCAATTCGATTCGATTCGATTCGATTCGATTAGTTTAAATTGATTGTTAAATGTGATTAAATTGATTGTTGATTGTGATTCGATTCGATTCGATTAGATTTTAGGGGTGAATTGCTTGAATTGTTGAATGTGAATCGATTCGATTCGTTTATAGTTGAATTGCTCAAATTGGATACTTGAATTGGTTGAATGCTTGAATTGGTTGAATTCTCGAATTGCTCGAATTGGTTCAATTGCTTGAATTTAGGATTATGATTTATAGAAAAATTGCTTGAATGTGATATGGTTAAATATAGGGTTTATGGATGTGAATTGTGAATTGCTTTTAATATTTAGGGTTTATAGTTAAATTTAGGATTTATGGTTGTGAATTGTGAATTACTTAAAAATTTAGGGTTTATGGTTCAATTCAGGGCTAAAATTTATGGTTCAATTTAGGGTTAGAATTTATGGTTCAATTGGTTGAAATGTTTAAGAATGTAGGGTTTGGGTTTATGATTTCAAAATATGCATATTAATTTTTTTTTAATTTTTTTTGTGATAGTTGGCGAAAAACATATATATATCAATAGAAATTAATTTGAGGTAAAACTAATTATTTTGAAGTATATCAATATTTGTTTAAAAATGACATATATATTTTTTTGTTACAAGTAAATTGCATGTATATCAGATATTTTTTTTAATTTTAAAATTTAGGGTTAGAGTTTATGGTTTAAAAATATGCATTTTTTTTGTTAAAAGATTAATTTTGTTTTTTTGTAAATTTTATTTGTTTGTTGATTTTCAAAATAATTTTTATTTTTAAAAGTAAAAATTTAACAATGATTTTTATATTAATTATATAATTAATAGAGTGAGTCTATGGTACTATGCATATCACGGGTTGGTGCATAGCGGCTCCTAGGTTGTCTCTATCTGGAAGGAGACAAAGATGATGATTGTAGAGTTTTTGTTTTTTGTGATATATTTCTGACTGTAGTATTTTGACTATGGGATTGCTGTATTATACGCTTCTGATTATGTTGGCGCGCATTATGTTGACATTATGTTTTTTTTTTAATTTTATATTCATGTTGGTATTATGTTGTTTGCACTTTACATTTCTTTATTATAACACAGTTTAATAATACAATTAAAGTTCAACAATACATTTAAAGTTCAACAATATAATTAAAAGCGTAACAATACACTTCAAGTAATTACATTGAAACTAAGAAATTATATTGAAACTGTAGACCGCCTGGGCCTGACCGCCTGGGCCTGACCGCCTGTGACAGGGGCGGTTTGCTAGGGTCCTGACCACCTGGGCCACGAGCGGTCCACTAGGGATGCCTATTTATTTATTTTTCCTCTCTCTCTTCTCACTCCAACATAAGTCTACCTCCCACCTCAAAGGCAGAGAGAAGGGAGAAAGAGCTGAAGGCGATTTCGGGCGATTTTCTGGGCGACTACATCTACATGTAATTTAAATATTTTTTTAATTATTTTTTAAATATTTTTTGTAATTATTTTTTAAATATTTCTTTTAATTATTTTTTAAATATTTCTTTTAATTATTTTTTAAATATTTCTTTTAATTATTTTTAAAATATTTCTTTCAATTATTTTTTAAATATTTTCTAATTATTTCCTAATTAACCGTTGATTACTGTACAGTTAGTATTTAATTATGTACATAATTAGCTTTCCTAATCAATTGCTGTCATTTGAAACCCTAGTTATAATGGCTCCCAAAGTTGGAAAAAATAGAGAAAGAAATAAAACCGAACGCGAAGCAAAAAGAGCACTTATTAATCATTTTTGGACGGCTGAAGCCTACGCGATGAGGAATGTGGAAAGAATGTTTTCACCCAAAAATAATGAATAATTTCTTAGCACTCTTGATCCATCAATTAGAAAAATGCTGATGGAATGCTGGGTGGACAGGGTCCCTCTACCTGGATGGGGACAGTGCTGCTTATGTGAGCTGAAGGGAGATATGGTGGATATATTCTTCTGCTATAAATGTGGCAAAGCTGTTCATCCCAATTGCATGGACCTGCATGCAGATCTGCTGAATGATGCTCGTCTCACTACATGGGAGTGTCCTGCGTGCATCCATCGGGCTGAGGAAAAGAATGAAGCAAGCTCCTCAGCTCGTAAGGCTTAGACCCCAATTGTATGCTGTTGTAGTATTTTATGTTTGAACTGTAACAGTTTGTATAATTGCTATGTTTGAACTAGTTGTTGTTGTATGAATTTTATGTTACTTTATTCTATGGACTCGACGGTACTGTATTATTTAGTAATGTATCTTCCTTTTATGAATTTTTTGTTGTGGTATTTATGTTGAACATGAGCTGCGTTATTTTTGAATATGCTAGAAATAAGTATAGTTCTAAAATAGTTTAACATAGTTCAACAATAAAAAGTTCAATAGTACAATCAAAAGCGCAATTAAAGTTCATAACATAGTTCAAACCAAAATAATCAATTCGCATAAGCAAAATAGCAAGTTTATCTGCCACCACGTCTGAATAAACCTAACAAACGGCTAGTTCTTCTGGTACCAGTGGCAGGTGCGTCATTACTTGATACAGTAAATGTACAGTACGTTACAGTACGTGCAATAGTAAATTGCGACAGTAAATGTACAGTACATGCAACAGTCACAGTAAATTAGCTACAGTAAATTGGGATGAACAGCTTTTGACATACACTCTAAACAAGAAATTTTTTCTTCACAAAATTATTTAAATCAAAATACTAAGATCTCTAAAAAAAAAAAAAAAAAAAAAAAAAACACACACACACATGGGGCGCCCAGGGGGCTGGCAGCTCACTGGCCTTATGGGACGCCCCAGGGGCTGGCGCCTCACTTGGTATTTTGGGCCGCCCGAAGCCCAGGCAGTCAGGGCAGGAATAAAAAAAAATTGCACACAGGGGCATTTCTAAAATTAATTTTTATTTTAGGGATATTAATAAAAATGGCCGCTCCATAGTCTTTCCAATTATAATCCAATTTAGTCTTTCCATAGTGTTACGGTCAAATTAATTGTATTAGATGTCTAGAAAGCGACCTAATTAGAGTAATGTCAATTTTTAATTGGTATAAGTAAGGTACATGTGAAATCAATTTTGATAGATATGGACATGAAATTAAATACCTCCATCCAATCGTCTCTTTAGTCTTTCCATATTCGTACGATCAAATTAATTACTAGAAAATTACCTCAGCAAAAAAATTAGCATTTGGAAATTTCAATCATCTCACATTCTCTCGATAGTCTTTCCAATTATAATTAATGCAATTTAGTCTTTTCATTATCTTACGGTCAAATTAAATAATGTACTAGAAGTCTAGAAAGCGATCACAGCAAAAGAAAATTAGCATTTGAAAATTTTAATCGTCTCAGATTCTCTCCATAGTCTTTACAATTATTATCCAATTTAGTATTTCCATAGTGTTACGGTCAAATTAATTATTGTACTAGAAGTCTAATAAAGCCACCTTAGCAAAAAAAATTAGCATTTGGAAATTTCTATAGCCTCTTTTGACTTTTGAACCACTTTGATTGTTCGTATATAATCTTTTATTTTAGTTTTTGTTAATATATTTTTCTCTTAATTGTTGAAAAAAATTTAATTTATAATTGTTGAGTGAGACTACAATATTACTTTGTACTATATATATGTAGGTCAGTCTGAATTACATCTTTGTTTTCAAATTCCAAATAATCTATACAATTTCTTAACACATATAATTTACATATCTCCATTCCATTATTAAGCATGTTGGGTGTCCAATCCACCAACAACTATGATTGAAAGCTGAAATTTCGGATTTAATCTCAACTCTACAATTACATAATATGTCTTCTTTTGATTAAATGCATCTGAATAATATGTAGAAGTCTAAATTTAACTAAAAACATACTCGCCACACGTACCGCCACACGATGCATTACAATTAAAATTAAATAAACTCTGAAATTGAGCGATATAATTTGTTTCCTTATTTCTGCCTCTCCAATTTAGCGATATAATTATATTTCCTTATTTCATTCCTTATTACTCTTCTATGTTTCTATAGCTATTGCCAATGTTATTAGTACCGGACCGGACATCGACTCGGTAAATCTTCGGATCAACGGTTCACTAGTCAGACCGGTGGATCAATCGGTTTAATCGCTGATTTTTTTAAAAAACATCTGTAACTTAGTATCTAAACCTGGCTGGTTATTTACTTTTTACAAAAAAGTAAATAATGTAGGCTTCAAAATGGTTTGACAGACATGGCATATGCATAATGTAATTCCTTTTTACAAAAAAAAATAAATAAAAAATAGATGTAAAAATTACCAATAGCTTCCCATGGTAGATAAACTTGTCCTTTCTTCATAAAAAGTGAAAGTTAATTGGCCTTTTGTAAATTGGTTGTTCTAGCTTTCCCTGTTATATTGGACTGGAGTATTAAATTGCAATCACGTTAGAATTGACTCCTAGTCCTAGTCTTTGCATCACTTTGGAATTATCTCCTAGTCCTAGTCTTTGAATTGACTCCTAGTACTAGTCTTTAGATCACTTTGGGCCTGTTCAGCAACACCCCTTAATCCTAGTTAGGATTAAGTCCTAAGAAAGCTTAAGAAACCGGTGTTTGGTAAGCTAAATTAAGGGTCAACGGATTAAGGAAGCTAAAGGAGGGGAAAAGGTGCCTTAGGGAACGAGCAGCGGATTAAGATCCGGGCAAAAGGAGGCTAAATGAGGTAAGCTTAATCCGTGCTAAGGAACCGGTGTTCGGCAGGATTAAGCGGCTAAGGAAACTAATTCAAGGAGGCTCATTTAGCCTTAAGGAGGCTTAATCCTGTCCAGCCGAACAGCCCCTTTAGGATCGAGTACTAATTTTCTTGATGACCTATTAAATTGAGTTAAGACTGTTGGCTATGGAATTGAGGTAGTTGCAGACTTGCAGTCCCACCTAACAATTGAAATTATGTTAATATAGTAATATTTTCACTATTACTATTTTGATAAGAAAGTCTGTCATCAAATCTACTAACTCTTATTTAATGTCTATAAAAGATTTATTATTTGAGTTTCAGACTCACGACCTTCCACACGAAAAGTTATCTTTGCCATTGTATCTTTATTAGTTCAGAGATTTTTTGAGAATTGAGGATCGGGGAGTGGAACCTTTTCTTTTATACCAAAGCTGTAGCTTTCATTGCATTAACAAAAAGAATTCAGTTTCGTTCATAGTTCCATAACATATTAATAACTAAGCTTGGCATATGCATACAATGTAATTCTTTTTTACAAAAGAAAAAACATAAAAAGCTAAAAAGCAACAGTTTCAATGGTAGATAAACATGTTCTTTTTCATAAAACAAAAGTTAATTGGCCTTTTGTAAAGTAGTTGCTCTAGCTTTCCCTGTTAGATTAGACTGGAGTATTAAATTGCACATGCATCAACAATGATGCGTGAAACTAGTGTATTGCGGCCATACCGTGCCGTGTCAAAACAATGCCATGTCGTGCTAACACATCCAAATTTCAAGACGTATCTTGTTGTGCCGTGTCACACAAAACATGCAATGTGCAGTATAAACACAATTGTAAAAGATAATTTTTTTCTTTCAGAAACTCCGTTTTGTTGTGGAGTATAAATACAAGTAGTTTGATGTATAACTACTTTTTGTTTCAAAATATTTGAAAATTTTTTATTTATAAATTTTGTTTCATTATTGGTTCTGAGAATTTTAATTTGTGTTGTATTAATTTTCAACTAAATTTGAAAGATCTTGAATGTGAGAAAAAAACTTTCACTTTTATTTTTCAATAGGTGAACAATGTTAATTGTGATACTCTCTTGACCCTTTCCAAATTTTAGGCCTAATAAATGCTGTCATCTCTTCTACGGTGACTTTATCGACTGAACCCCCTCATCTAACATCTCTATTGGACTCAGCTGTCACACATATATGTTTCACTTTGACAATTTCAAAGTTAATAGGAATTCCTATTTTTCAGTGTCCCGTAACAGACATCAGTATAAAAAAAATCTGTGATATATATATATATATCTGGAATCACCTCAAGCAGCAGGTCAACTGAAACAAAAGTTGAGGTTAGCTCATTTTACGTGTTGGGGTGGACCTGCTCCATAGTCTTAGTATTAAAGCGACCTTTGAACGACTTAATTTGATTAATTATTCTTATATAACCTTTTATTTTAATTTTTGTTCATATATATGTTTATCTTGACTTTTGCAACTTTTAACTGTTAGCATTCGGAAATTTCTTTAATTTATAATTGGTGAGTGAAGCTACAATACTTGGTACTTAGAGCATCTACATCCTTAAAACCCAATTGAGTTTCTAAATAACTGTTAACCACATTTTAGAAATTAAGGTCTCTAAAATTTTCAACTCACATACTTGAAATTAATTTTGAAATTTTTATTAAGCCATGTCAACAACAAATTAAAAGGGATAAATAATTTGAGCCAATCATTTGGTCAGCATGGAGTTTATAAACAATTTCTTAATAAGAAACTTGACTATATAGATTCTAAATAAGAAACTCTTTCACATCTCTGAAACTAGATTAGAAACTATGATAGTTTCTAAGATGTAGATGCTCTTAGTAGTTTAATATGTATTATATCTTTGTTTTCAAATTCTAAATAGTTGATACAATCTCTTAACATAATTATTATATATATAGAAGTATGCTTGGACATAAAATTTTATAGTTTCTAAAATCATTTTACTAAATTTTTAGATAGGTAAAATATTACTTGATCTAAAGATTATGAATCATGTGAAAGTAGTAATTTTCTTTCTACTTGAAAAAAAATAATAATCTTGAAAATATAAAATTTGATCTTCAAGTATATTTTCATTCAAGTATATTTTCATACGGAGATCATATTAAATACTTGAAACTTAAAAGCAGAGATATGAATCCATAGCATGAATCAATCTACACATCGTAAAGTATTATAATCTCACTCAATAATTGACGATTAATTAATTCATTACAAATTTCATTAGCGTTCTTGCATAGTTGAAAGCTTAATGTTGCAATGTTTTGGGTGTCCATTTGTTATCTCTAATCTTACTTCTAAGTCAAATTTTAATTGAGCCAAAGAACATACTCAATGTTACGAATTTCAAGCAAATTATAAAGTTTAGTCAATCCAAGCATTTCAAGTCAATCAAGCTGAGGTCTTTCCATACTATTGTGGTCAAATTAATTGTACTAGAAAGCGACGTTAGCAAAAAAATTAGCGTATTTATCTTTCCATCCACATTTGGAAATTTCTGGCGCCTCTTTTAACTTTTGAACTACTTTGATTGTTTGTATATAACAATTTATTTTTATTTTTTTCTATATATTTTGATTTTGATTTTTGCAACTTAAAAGAATTAGCATTTGGGTTTAATTTATATTGGTGAGTGAGGCTACAATATTACTTTGTACTATAGATTTAGTTCAGTCTGTATTACATTTTCATTTTTAAATTTCAAATAGTCCATATAAAATCTCTTAACATATATAATTTTTCATATAAAAACATATTTGAGACAAAATTTTAGTAAATTTCTCTAGAGGTCACTAAACATTGTCATTTCTCACGAATTGGTCACTTAACTTTAATTTGTCTTTTGTAGCTACTGGACTTTTCATTTATTCCAATTAAGTCACTTTATAACTTTTCCGTCCAAAATATTAACGAAATATGGTCATTCCCTCCAAGATACTAAGGGAAAAAGTCATCTTTAATTAATTTTTTGAATGAGAAAATCATAGGGTGACTTGATTGGAACAAATTAAAAGTTTAGTAGTTGTAGAGAGACAAATCAAACTTGTGTGACTAATTCGTGACAAATAACAAAGTTTAGTAACCTCCGGCTAAATATACTCCAAAATTTTATTTTATTTTGATATTATTTTACTATTTCTTTCAGATAAGTGAAAAATTACCTAATCTAATGATTATGAACAATGCAAAAGTAGTAATTTTCTACCTATTTAATAAATAGTAAAAAATAATCTAAAGAAAATATAAAATTTGATTTTTAAGAAATTTTTTTATGGAGATAATATTAAAAAATTCATATTAACTATTGGAAACTTAAAGCATAGATATAGATCCATTGCATGAACCGATCTGCATATAATAAAGCATCATAATCTCACTCAATAATTGGCCATTAATGAAAAATTTCATTAGTTCCCTTACAAAGTTTGATGATGGTTTAAAGTATGAGCTTTCTCTATATATCCTCTTTGATCTGGTCCCACTCTAATTAACGAAATATTTGATGATGGTTCAATAATGGTTTGTTGCTTAAAAAATTCGATTTTCTTTTATTCGGTCCAACTGTAATTAATTAAATATTTAATGAGCTTTCTCTCATCTTTGATTCTCTCCTCTTTTATATAAATATTTATTTAACATGATTGCACTGTAATTAAAAAAAGACTTCATTGAAATTTTAAATCAAAGTTTAAATTCGGTGGGAGGAGAGAGAGTGTGCGGACCAAAAATAAATTTTAAATTCAATTTAAACTTGGTGGTGGATTAGAGAGTGTGAGGATCGAAAATAAATTTTGGAAATAAAATATACTCATACCGAATTTGATATTTTGTGGCCGGTTGTGGATACCATCAATACTTTTCGGTATATATGATTTTTGTTAAAAAAGTAAACAATCAATTTGGTATAAAAAAAATTCGCCCACATCTTACATGCCATTGAAATTATCATTATAAAAATGAAACAATATCCGTGAAAGCAATTAAAATAATATTGTTATCAAATGTACACCAACAAAAACGTGTTATTTCTATGCATATCAATATTACTGACAGAAGTGTCTACAACGATACCATCAATAAGAAACAATTTTACATTCATTTCATTAATTCTTGTAGTGCATGTTAATTTTGTGCGTCCTTCCCACATTGTCATGTAACATATATCAGTGCAAAAAAAATCTGTGATAAATCTGGAATCACTTCAAGCAGTTCATACTGTCAAGTCAACTAAGTTGAAGAGGTTAGAGCATTCATGCACATCACGAGGACCTGTTCTAGAAAGCGACCTTATCCAAAAAATTAGCATTTGAAATTGGGGATGATCGCCTATTTAGTCTTTCCATTCGCCTCCAATTTTGACCTTTGAAATCTGGAATCACTTCAAGCAGTTCATACTGTCAAGTCAATTTTGATTGCAAGTATATAACCTTTTATTTTACTTTTTGTTAATATATTTTTAGCTTGATTTTCTCAACTACAAAGAATTATTATTTGGAAATTTCTTTAATTTATAATTGGTGAGTGAGGCTAGCTACAATATTATTTTGTACTATATAAGTAGGTCACTCTGTATTATATCTTCGTTTTCAATTTTAAAATAGTCCATACAACCTCTTAACATATATAATTTTCATATAAACATATATTTGAAGACAAAATTTTATATTTTGTAACATCATTTTACTATTTCTCTTCAATAGGTAAAAAATTTAATAAAGTATCATAATCTCACTCAATAATTGGCCATTAATTCATGACGAATTTCATTAGTTCGCTCTTGCAGAGTTCAAAGTTTAATGTGGCAATGTTTTCGGTGTCCATTTGTTACTTCTAAGTCAAATTTTAATTGAGCTAAAGCCACTAGTACTGGAAACACTACTAACCACGGTTAAAAAATGGGCTCATATACGGTATTCCAACCATGTCTATGAGAGTCGTGTATAATATGGTCGCTAAATTTTACACAATTTTCGAACCGTGTACAAAAACACTAATTCTATACGGTTTTTGATAAAAAAAAACCATGTACAATTCACATTTTTTTACTGATTATTTTTTTCAAAACACATCATACACGGTTTTTGAAGTAAAACCTTGTATATTTAAAAAAAAAATCAAATGAAACCTTAGATGTGAATTCAAATTAAACCCACCCTAGATCTAATTACCAAAACACTAAACTAAATTTCAATAAACTATAAAGATAAACACAACACATACGATACCAAAAATATTACATTTACCAATATAAACAACAATTATAATTACATCACATATTACATGAACAAAAAACTGAATAACTTGAAAATATGAACCAAAAATCCTTGATTTGAGACTTAATACATTTACATGAATAATGCCTAAGAAAAAAAAATGGTAAATAACAAAAATAAAATTAGAAAGAAAAAACTACATCATAAACTTCACCTCAAGTTTTAAGTCTTTTCCCTTTGTTTTTTGGGACTGAAAACTGCAATCACACCGTTAGGGATGAAAGTTATAGATCTCCTTGTGAGCTTTCTGAAAAGTGGTTGAATGTTGAAATAGAACACTCGAGCGTCGTTTTATGGCCGTTTGAGTTTCGTCATTGAAAATCATCTTTATCTCTCGCCCAAGCCTCGCCTATTTTGATTTACTTGACTCAGAGTCATGTAGCCTACAGGGAAGAAATGCTTGATAAATGACTTAGAAAAAAATAGAGAGAGGCATTATAATAGGAGCCACACATCAATGACGTGAAAATTAATTTTTTGTATTTTTTTCATCATGAAGGATTATACAGTAAAACTGTTTAGAATTTGGTTAAATTGTACCACAAAAATTCCAAAAATGCTCTCCAACATTCATACATGGTTTTCAATAAAAATCGGGTACAATTTGGTCAAATTGCACACAGGTTTTATTAAAAACCTTTTATGAATGTTGGAGCACATTTATACATGGTTGTAAATAGTAAAACGGCGTATAATTTGACCACATTTTAGGAGAAATTTTCTTAACAATATTTTCTTGATTTAGACACAGATTTAATGGAAATATTGAGCAAATGTGTATGATATGCCATGTATGCTTTGAGTTTTTGTACTAGTGAGAACATACTCATTATTACGAATTTCAAGCAAGTTATAAAGCCTATTCATATCCATATTTTACTGTCAATATTAATATTTACACAAGAACAAGTACTTAACCAGAAAGTTGTCCCCAGAAATTGGTGATCAATTGTTTTTATGTCCACTGAATTGTACAAGTACACGCCTCTGCTTGGTGCCTTATCTCTCACACTTTATATTCTCAAATCCACAACAACTTTCTGGCAAAACAATAAGCCGAAGTGAGCTTCTCTTCTTCAAAGCAAATAATTTGTTTTTCGCCATGCTCATATTTAAAAACTTTGCTTTGGCTTTTCTCCTCCTCTTAAAAATCACATTCTCAGCCAGCCAAGAAGTGGAATTTACATTCAATGGATTCACCGGTGCAAATATAACCCTAGACGGTATAGCTTACATCGAGTCGAATGGACTTCTGAAGTTAACTAACGAAACACTTCGAATGAAGTCCGGTCATGCCTTCCATCCTTCTCCAATTCGCTTCGGCAGGACCACCTCTTCCTTCTCAACCACATTTGTTTTCGCAATTACCACGGAGGACCTTGACCTCAAGGGTGATGGGATTGCCTTCTTCATCTCCCCCTCAAAGAATCTATCAGACGCCCTGCCAAGACAATACCTTGGCCTCCTCAATGATCAAAACAATGGCAATGCCACCAATCATATTTTTGCCGTTGAGCTTGACACTGTTGATAACCCTGAGTTCAACGATATAAATGATAACCATGTTGGCATTGATATAAATAGTTTGAAGTCAAACCAATCGGTTTCTGCTGGCTATTATGCTGACGATTCAGGTGCTTTTCAAAATTTGAGCCTTTTTAGTGGTAAAGAGATGCAAGTATGGGTTGAATACGAGAGCCAAGAGACACAAATTAATGTTTCCTTATCTCCCATTGGAAAGTCTAAGCCAAGAAAACCTCTACTCTCTTATAAATTCAATCTCTCAACAGTTTTGAATGATTCTATGTACGTTGGTTTTTCTTCTTCCATTGGTGCTTTGTATAGCACTCATTACATTCTTGGATGGAGCTTCAAAATAAATGGAACCGCACCATCCATAGATCTATCAAAGTTACCAAAGCTCCCAAGTACAACTTCCAAAGGCCGATCAAAAGTCTTTTACATAGCGATAGCTTTCGCTTCAGCGGCCTTTATTCTTATTTTAGTTGCTTCCCTTTTCCTCTATGTGAAGAGGCGGTTTAAGTATGCAGAAGTGATTGAAGATTGGGAAGTTGAGTTTGGTCCACATCGCTTCTCATACAAAGATTTGTACCGAGCAACCAATGGGTTTAAGGAAAACCAGTTGCTTGGAAGTGGTGGATTTGGGAGGGTTTACAGGGGTGTTTTACCTGTGTCCAACTTGGAAGTTGCAATCAAGCGAGTCTCACACGAGTCGAAACAAGGTATTAAGCAATTTATTGCAGAGGTGGTGAGTATTGGCCGGCTCCGGCATAGAAACCTTGTTCAATTGCTGGGTTATTGTCGGACAAAAGGGGAGCTCCTTTTGGTATATGATTACATGCCAAATGGGAGTCTTGACAAGTATTTGTATGATGAAGAAAAGCCGGCCCTTAATTGGATCGAACGATTCAAAATTATCAAAGGAGTAGCATCAGGTCTTCTATACCTCCATGAGGATTGGGAGCAAGTCGTCATTCACCGAGACGTTAAGGCAAGCAATGTCTTATTAGACTGTGATTTAAATGGTAGATTAGGTGATTTTGGCCTTGCAAAACTATACGATCGTGATACCGACCCTCAAACCACCCATGTGGCAGGTACAATGGGTTATATTGCCCCAGAGCTTGCGAGAACTGGCAAGGCAACACCTCTTACTGATGTGTTTGCCTTTGGTGCATTCCTGCTAGAGGTTGTTTGCAGTAAGGGACCATTACACCCCGGTGCACAAGGGGAGGGAAAGATTCTAGTCGATCTGGTGTTAGAACACTGGAAAATCGAATCGTTCGCCGGTATTGTGGATCCAAGATTAGGCCAATATTATACAGTAGAGGAGGTAAATTTGGTGCTAAAAGTAGGTTTGCTTTGCTCACATCCACTACCTAGTGTCAGACCGAGCATGCGACAAGCTGTGCAATATTTGGAAGGCGATGCACCCCTACCAGACTTATCGGCAATAGATATGAACTTTAGCATGCATGTAATGCTTCAGAATGAAGGATTCGATTCCTATGTTATGTCACATCCCTCTACAATATTAATGACATCTTTCTCTGGTGTATCTGGTGGTAGATGATAGAACAGAATCTTTAAAAAAGTTTTGTTTGTTTTCTAATTTTTATTTGTCTAATAATATTGTGGAATAAGTCTGGTTGAGTTTCATTTCTAGTCTAGTCCAACTTGTTTGGGACTAAAGGTTTTGTTGTTGTTGTTGATAATATTGTGTAATCTGATGTTATATTTCCATCTTTCCTTTTCGGCAAGGTTATGATTCCTCTGTCCAGATTTGATGGTTCCAGTTTACCAAATTCTTGTTAAATAGATGTTATATTTTTAGAAAATTGTATCAGTTTGCCAACTTCATATTTGATTGTTCCAATTTGCCGAGTTTTGGTAAAAATATAATGTATAGACGCGTTGCTAATATTTTTATTAGTTTGTAGTGCAGTTGCAACTACAATCGGGACTAGAGCATATTCTAATTAGCAATATTTTTTTCTATGCAAGCTTTTATGTTATTTGTTTGGAGTTCTCAATTTAATTTTTGTTTTTATGATTTGACTTATATATTAGCTTATACTAAAAATACATATTTAAATAAGACGAGGGATTATTGGACAATAATGGACTTCGAATCCTCCCTCTCAAAGAGAAATCATTTGTTTTGAGCCTATCATGCATTCATGCTTCAACTAGGCCCTCTATATATTCTTCAAATCCTACCTACATAAAAAGTGATTGAGAGATTGTTGATGAACTGATTGTCCCTAAACCCTAAGAGAGAGATGAGTGAAGATAGAATTGAGAGTAGAGAAATAAATAGAGAGAAAAGAGAAATTTATTTGATTAGATCGGGGGGAGGATGCGATAATTAAAAACATAGAAGTTGAAAAGACACGAATATCGATTACAACACAATAACCGATAGAATAATTGAATTTCTTATTTAATATCGTTTCTTCTAGTGGAATATTGCTCCGAACCGATAGAATAAAATAATCAAAGACAACGAAAGTAAAAAAAGGCTACTAACCCTAGCAGAGAACGGAGAGGATTTTTTTCTTTCTTTTGATGAAAATGGGAGAAGTTTATTTAATTAAACATGGGATGATGTGAAAATTAGAGACATGGCGGAAGCACTAGATATGTAGCTTGTTTTATTGGTTGCAATTACTAAACCGATAGAAGAAGGTAAGTATATATTTGTTTAATTACATTGTTCAATTTTTACACTTGTTTAGGCTTCACGCCTTCACCTCAACCATCACAAAATAAGGCTAATTTAAAAACTCATATATATGTAATAAAGAGAGAACTAAATTATAAACAAAATACATTTACAATTGCTTTCTAGGAAAGGATCGTCTTGAGATAATTCTTCAGTGTACCATACATACAATTAATGATTATACATTGAAACTTGGTCTCATTATAACTCAAGTACTTCATCACAAACTTTGAAAGAGGGTGATTTTTCAAACGGAGGAACCCAAAATGCTGCACTTCACTTGCAGAGTGCAAATTTTGTATCAATCATTGTAACATGTCATATATCCACCATCCAGATACTGACCTCCACCGTCGATGAGAGTTCAATACCATAACAAATTACAACCAACAACAATTATTTAATTACTAATGATATCTTTATTTAACCATGCAAGTAGTTAGATTTCTTCAGTTAATTAGTGCAGTAGCTAGTTTCAGCTCTTTTTGCAAGCATGATAGAAGTAGTAATATTTAGAATAGACTTTTATTGTAAGGTTCTTCAAGTTTGATAAACTCCTCATAATCCATTTTATCATTTGATCAATACATGAAGACGTACAAAGAGATAAAACAATGATTTTTTCCCGCTTGTGAAATGTCGGCTGTTCCAGCTGCAAAACTACTGGCAATGGTTCATCGATCAAACTTTGGATTTGGATTCAACATTTGTTAACCTACCAAGCAAAGTAGTCCTAAGATTATGATAAATATTGGGTCGGCAAATTGCTTGTTACATTTCATTGCATAAGTGGAAGGGGAAGTAAGAAAAAAAATAGAGGTGCAATAGTGGAAGGGCGAATTTTAAAGCGAATCGGACGGTCCAGATCCATTAACTCAAAAGATTCTTTTTTGAGTTAATGCATAGGATATGAATTCCCACTGACTGTGGATCATGTAAGAACATACAACAGGCCTGTTGAAATTTTGTGTGTCCTTTCCTCAGTGACATCAGTACAAAAGAAAACTGGAATCACTTTAATCAGCAGATCAATCAAGTTGAGGAGGTTAGAGCGTTCACGTCACATGGACCTGTTGAATCGTCTCTTTAATTAGTATTACAGTCAAATTAATTAATTGTGTGTACTATAAAGCGACCTGAGGAAAGAAAAATTGGCATTTGAAATTTTCTATAGCCTCTTTTGACTTTTGAACTACTTTGATTGATCTTAAATAACCTTTTATTTTATTTTTTTTGTTTGTATATGTTTATCTTGATTTTTGCACCTACTTTGGAACTACATTCGGAAATTTCTTTTAATTTATAATTGGTGAGTGAGGCTACAATATTTTGCACTATATATAGGTCAGTCTGTATTATATCTTTATTTTCAAATTTCAAATAATCGATACAATCCCTTAACATATATTTTTCATATAAAAATATAATTGGAGACAAAATTTTATGTTTTCTAAAGAGGACTCAAATACCTTGTTTTCATGCTTCAATCATATCTCAAATGTTTCTCCGATTTTAAAGTCCAAATAGAAGATCCGAACCGCCAAACGTGATATCCACTAATGAGCACCAATTATGTATACTTTTGCCTAGGGTTTTATATCAATAACTTGACCAATTTTCATACATTTAGGTTAATTTAGTTTAATTTAGCTTAGAATTATACTAAGAATCAAGTTACTGCCAAAGTCTATTTAAATTTCAGGAAATGGAGCAAATTATAGATCTTCTCGCAAGCTTTCCGAAAAGTGGTAGAACACTGAAAACAGAGTTACGGATAATGAGTTATGCTCATTTGAAGTTTGGTTCACAACAGAAACAGAGGCATGACGCGGACCGCGCAGACTCCACGCAGGCCATGCAGAAAGCAGACAGAGCAAATATGGAAATTCCAGTTTTCGACATCTTTTCGTATTTTTGCCATATCTTGGTCATACCAACTCCGTTTTAGGCAAATAAAGGCTTGCTAGAAAGAGGACAACGAGATCTACAATTCTAGGAAGGTTATAAATCAGAATTTGTAATGTGCAAGTCACAGGAACCTTTTTAGAAAGACATCAGCTGAAATTTATTGCCATATCTCACGAGATCTTGATTGATTCATCTTCCATTCTTGGTTGCTTGCTCCCCAAGTCACAAAATAGCTATAAATGAGAGGGAGGCAGCAGGAGGAAGGGCATCTTACCTTTTGGGGAATCACCATCTTTGAGAGACCACCATTCTTCTCCACTTTGTTTCAAGGGCTTGAAAAGAGGAGGCTCGGCTTAGAGCTTTATTTCTTGGAGTTTTATCATTTCTTTCTTCTTTCTATTTGTTTTGTTTTCTCTTTAACTATGTTAGTTTAGATCTTTTAGTTTCTAGGATTATGATGTAGTCGAATATTCTATTTTATATGCATGTTATTTGAATATGTGTTGATGTTTGTGTTTATTTGTTTTAGTATTATTATAATTGCTTAGTTGAAATTGTTTGGATTATTCTTGATTTACTGTTAGATGATCTATAACATCTTTCTTGTACTTTGGCATTGATGTTTCTCTCAACCAGATTAAGTATATGAGGTAGGTTTTTGAGTCGAGAGGCGAGACCAATTAGTAGCCGAGAGGTGAACTTTTCATTCATCGAGAGATGGTGGATACCAATAAACGAGAGTTGAGGTTTAGAAACCTAAGAAGATGAAAATTGCAATTCCGTTACCAAGTTTATTAAGCCAACAAATGAGAGTTGAGGTTTATGAACATTAGGTACAGTCAGTAGAACCTTACACAAAGCAACAACGCAGAAATAGACAGCTGTTGTATCAACTCGAGGGCCATGCGGGCCGCGTATGGGAGTATGCGGGGCGCGTCTGGCACTGAGAGGCAGAGTTGAAGATGAAATCAGAAACCTTGGAAACGTCTTTTTATTATTGATCAAAACCAAATTGATTTACTTTCTTGCATTTAATTACTGCTATTTGAATTGTTTAGGCAACATAAATACCAAAACCAACCTTTTTCCAACTTCTAATTTTTAAGTAATTTAAGTAAAATCTAGTTAATATTTGAACCGTCACTGTGATCGATACCCGATAATATATCACAATAGGATTGTGCACTTGCAATCTGACTCGAAAGTGTATTTAAGATTAAAAGGTACAGTTTCTGTACTGAAACTTTGTGCATACTCTTTTGTGTGAACATCCACATTAAAACGTGCTTGGAGATCAAATTTTATATTTTTTGTAATATTTTTACTATTTTTTAAGGTAGGTACAAAATCACTGTTTTTCAGAAATTTTTGGACCATCATAAATAGTGATTTTGTATTGATTTAAAATTTCCAAATATATAAAATTTGATTATCAAGCACATTTTAATGTGGATATCACGTGAGCGGTTTGGATTGTCTGTTTGTACTATGAAATCGGAGATAAAGCTGTATAAGCCCTAGAGCATTTAAGCCCTCCTCTTTTTTAAAATCATTTTACTATATTTTTAGATAGGTAAAATATTACCTGATCTATTTATAAACCATACCAAAGTTGTAATTTTTTTATCTATCAAAATAACAAAAAAAATTCTAAAAAATATAAAATTTGATCTCGGTACATTTTTACATGGAGATCATAATTCAGATTAACTGTTTTGAAGCTTAAAAGAAGAAATATGGATCGACAGCACTAAGTAACCGATCTGCACATTATAAAGTATCATAATATCACTCAATATTTGAAACTTAAAAGCAAAGATAATATTTTTTTTGTCCATTTGAATTGTTATCTCTAACCTTACTTCCAAGTCAAATTTTAATTGAGCGAATGAACATATATACTCAATGTTACGAATTTCAAGTAAATTATAAAGTTTAGTCATATGCATATTTTAGTGTCAACATTAATATTTACACAAGAACAAGTACTTGATCAGAAATTTATCCCCCCGTCAATTCTGAGACGGCTCTAATTGTCAATTGTTACGACTTTATGTGCGCTGAATTGTACTAGTATACAAGATTACAAGTACTAGACGCTTCTGCTTGGTGCCTTAATTATCTCTCACATGAATAAATAATATCTGCTCACTTTAATTATATCCTCAAATCCACAACAAGTTTGTTTCTTTAGCCATGCTCATGATTAAAAACTTCGCTTTGGCTTTTCTCCTCCTCTTAAAAATCACATTCTCAGTCAGCGAAGAAGTGGAATTTACATTCAATGGATTCACCGGTGCAAATCTAACCCTAGATGGCGTAGCTTACATTGAGTCGAATGGGCTTTTGAGGTTAACAAATGACACGTCTGAAGTGAAGGGTCATGCCTTCCACCCTTCTTCAATTCGTTTCGGTAGGACCACCTCATCCTTCTCATCCACTTTTGTATTCGCAATTATTTCGACGAATTCTAAACTCAGTGGTGATGGGATTGCCTTCTTCATCTCCCCCACTAAGAATCTCTCTTCCGCATTGCCAAGAGAATACTTGGGCCTCCTCAATGATCAAAACTTTGGCAATCCCACCAATCATATTTTTGCCGTTGAACTTGACACTTTTGAAAACCCTGCGTTCAACGATATAAATGATAACCATGTTGGCATTGATATAAATAGTTTGAAATCAAGCGAATCCACTTCTGCCGGCTATTATGCCGACGATTCAGGTGCTTTTCAAAATTTGAGCCTTATCAGTGGTAAATCGATGCAAGTATGGGTTGAATACGAGAGCCAAGAGACACAAATTACTATTTCCTTATCACCCATTGGAATTTCTAAGCCAAGAAAATCTCTACTCTCTTATAAATTCAATCTCTCAACAGTTTTGAACGATTCTATGTATGTTGGTATTTCTTCTTCCACGGGCTCTTTGGAGAGCTCTCATTACATTCTTGGATGGAGCTTCAAACTAAATGGAACAGCACCATCCATTGACATATCAAAGTTACCAAACCTCCCAAGTACTACCTCCAAAGGCCGATCAAAAGTCTTATACATAGTGATACCTTGTGCTTCAGTAGCCTTTATTCTTATTTTAATCGCTTTCATTTATATGAAGAGGCGGTTTAAGTACGCAGAAGTGATTGAAGATTGGGAAGTTGAGTTTGGTGCACATCGCTTCTCATACAAAGATTTGTACCGAGCAACCAATGGGTTTAAGGAAAACCAGTTGCTTGGAAGTGGTGGATTTGGGAGGGTTTATAGGGGGGTTTTATCTGTGTCCAAATTGGAAGTTGCAGTCAAGCGAGTCACACATGAATCCAACCATGGTATTAAGCAATTTATTGCAGAGGTTGTGAGTATTGGCCGGCTCCGGCATAGAAACCTTGTTCAATTATTGGGTTATTGCCGTAGTAAAGGGGAGCTCCTTTTGGTATATGATTACATGCCAAATGGGAGTCTTGAAAAGTATTTGTATGGTCAAGAAAAGCCAACCCTTAATTGGATCCAACGATTCAAAATTATCAAAGGAGTAGCATCGGGTCTTTTATACCTCCACGAGGATTGGGAACAAGTCGTCATCCATCGAGACGTTAAGGCAAGCAATGTTCTATTAGATTGTGATTTAAATGGTAGATTAGGTGACTTTGGCCTAGCAAGACTATACGATCGTGGTACCGACCCTCGAACAACCCATGTGGCTGGTACAATGGGTTATATTGCCCCAGAGCTTGCGAGAACTGGTAAGGCAACACCTCTTACTGATGTGTTTGCCTTTGGTGCGTTCTTGTTAGAGGTTGTTTGCGGTAAGAGACCAGTGCATCCTGGTGCACAAGGGGAGCGAAAGATTCTAGTCAATTGGGTGTTAGAAAACTGGAAATTCGGATCGTTAGCCGATATTGTGGATCCAAGATTAGGCAAATGTTATACAGTAGAGGAGGTAGATATGGTGCTAAAACTAGGTTTGCTTTGCTCACATCCACTACCTAGTGCCAGGCCGAGCATGCGACAAGTTGTGCAATATTTGGAAGGCGATGTACCTGTACCAGACTTATCGACAATATATATGAACTTTAGCACAGTTGTAATGCTTCAGAATGAAGGATCCGATTCTTATGTTATGTCACATCCCTCTACAATGACATCTTTCTCTGGTTTATCTGGTGGTAGATGATAGAACAGACTCTTTGTCATGGAAGCTACAATACTAGAACTGATGGTGCAGATAAGAGAGCAGTGGCATTTCTCCTTTGAAATTCAATGAAACAACTGAACTGGAGCAAATGCAAGCCTTAGATACTATGGGGCTATGTCTTTTATTTCATGTTTCTTCTTTTCGCTTTTTGTTTCTGTTTTTATTTATTTCAGGCACTTTATTTTAGTTTCTTTTATTTCTGTTTTAGGCGCCCTAAGAAGCTCTTCTTGAGCTTCAAAAGGGACTAATTTACCACCTTCTAATACCTTGTTTTGTAACATCACTTATGTATCAAAACAGTTATCAATAAATTAGAGGCTAGACCTCTATTTCATTCAAAAAAAAACTGACAATATTGTATAATCGGATGTTATTGTTGGAACTTTCTGGAATAGTCTTGTTATAGTCTTCTAGGATGTCTTAGAAGATGAACAAACATATCTAGTAATAGTAGAGGGGTGCAGAAAGTTTGTAATCTTGTATGGATCTATATAATGTGTAAGAAGCCTGCTAATAGATTAAGAGAATATTAATAATAGAAGTTAAATTTATGTCATACAGTGTTCTCTTTTCAACAATTAAACATATTAAGTTCATATCAAATACAAACAAATGGTATCAGAGCCGTGACAAGCTCCACGGTGAAATCGTTGGGACAAGTTTTGTTGCCGCGTCTTACAAAGATCAACTATAATAATTGGTGTGTACAAATGAAGGCCTTGCTTGGTGCACAAGATGTGAAGTAGTCGAAGTCGGCAATGAAGAGCAGGTGGCAACAGCCAATCTGATAGCAAATCAATTGAAGGCGCTCAAAGAAACCTATATGAGAGATAAAACCACACTTTACCTCATTTTTCAAACAGTTGATGAATCTGGTATAGAGAAGATTTCTGGTACAACAAGATCAAAGGAGGCATGGGAGATACTCGGAAAGGCATACAAAGGTTGCTGTATTTGTACTAATATATATTTGGAGAACTGGATACTGATCTGTATTGAATAAGGACTTCATGTATTCATGTAGCATTTGTAGTTTTGTACTGATGATCTAAAATAAGGACTTCATGTACTCACCTAGTTTTGTACTCATGTAGTTATGGAGTTCAAACCCTTAATTAGTCAAAATCTGGTAGCAGTATGGGCTGGAGAGAAAATGTAACTGGCCAAGCATTAGTTTTTTCTATTATTTGATTTTTGGTTGCTATATAAATTGATGATTGTAAATATATAGCTAGGATCCGAGTAGCTAGTCCAATATAGATGGCACCATCGATCTTAAAGGTTTACATACTAATTTTATATAAAATATATGTTATATTATTAAGTACCGGTCGAATCTGTATTTAATTGGGAAAGACCGTGATATTGGATTTACACAAGTTAGTCCTACAACTCAATTACTTCACATTTTATTATGGTTTAATTTGATAGTTAATTAATATGTAGGCAGGGGGCGGATGTAGGATTTCTGTCAGAGGGGCAAAAATCAGGTTGAAATAACTTATCTAATTCAAATCGATTAACTAATTGTGTACTATAAATAGCTTATCAAATTCAATTATGTGCTTAATAGATTAAGAGACAATTCCGAACGACAGATTCAAATCAGACGGTCCTGATACAAAATCCAAAAATTGAGTTACTTTAGGGGATCCGGACCCCAATATTAGTTGAAGCTGTTCGGCACAAGTCGTGTCTGAAACTTAGATCTTGTTCTTGTCAAATTAATTTTCCCACCGGGAGGATGTTAAGCCCAATGTAGCCCATATTTACCATGGTCCAACTCCATGTTAATAAAATTTGGATAAGCATTGAACTATGTCAATATGGTCCCTGAATTTTCCGCTTGTTTCAATCAAGGGTTTTACAAAAAAAAAATTATCTGTTTGAATGCTTTTAGTATATTCTTTTTGTTCCGAATATCTCTGCATGTTTTGACCATAAAACTTTCATAAACTAGCAACGATACTTGTTCCTGTTTTGTTAAAAGGAAGCCTAAATTTTGCTGACATAATGATAGGAATATTTTGCATAGAGAGATTTTGCTGAAGGAGATCCATGATCTGTGTTCAATAAGATGTTTTAAATAGCATATGATAATTTTAAGAAAACTGACTTTAAATAGTTTTCTAAACTTTCATAATTGAACCATTACATTATGTAACAGAAAACCCCAACAATAGAGAATTATTACTTAGTATAGAGCTATAAACAAAAGTTCAATTTGCGCGCATCCGAGCTTAAAATGAAATTGAATAGTGGCCAAGTTCTGCAAAACTGAAAATTTAGTAGCTGCTTTGGGTAGAACTCTTTTAAGTTTTGAGTTACAAATTTGAAGCACGGATCTTTAGGATAACCTCTGATACTTGTTCTATGGATTTACAATTTAATAACAAAATTTATGTTCCAATGTCAGAAACGCTGATTTCAACAAAAACTTTTTTTGTTATAATAACGAACCAGCACACTGCTGTTTGTCAGTTTTACTACTAAAATAAAATTATTCTGTCGCCCAATGAAACTTAAAACATGTATGCTGCTTGTTAGGGAATGCACTGTATTTGACCCAAGGCTACAAATCGATTAATCAGATCAATCAACTTAGTAACATAAAAGTGCAAGGAATTGTTTTCCTCCTTTTATGTGAGCAGGATCACTAAGTTGCTTTATTTATTCATTGTCCCTGTAGACCTTTCGATGGTTTTCCTCTTGGGTTGGGGTAATGGTGTTGTTTGGTCTAAAGAGCAGGGGAGCTTTATACAAGTGGTTTATTTCAGAATCTATGTAGCTTAACTTGAACTTACATTATTTGTTCCAGTAATGGAAAAGGTGGTAAAAGGAGGCGCCACTAAATGTCATAAGAAAATTAGCAACATACTATACAAGTTCAATTTATTAAGGAAATAGAACACCATTTTAGATTCTGGCACTTGCTCCAATGAAGTGGAATCAGTATCAACTTTAAAGCCAGGCATCAGTTTATGTTGGACTGCAAAATCCTGTCCCAATTGAAATCATTTGGTATCAAACTGAGATGCAGTTTACAACTAAATATTGCGGTTTAATTCTGATAAAAGCGATGCATACCAACAAAACTTGGATTCCTAGTGAGGCCTATGATTCAGATTGAAATCATTTGGTACCAAGAAAATAAGAAAATAAATAAATAAATAAAAAATGAAAAATACAGACTTACAGGGAAGGAGACGATCTCAGCATTGCTTTTGTTCCTTTTATAGAGTGGACGAAAACCAATAGCACCCTCGTAATAAATACTACCATGGATTTTTCCACATGTCTTTCTGCCATGGTAAGAGACGCGTACATCAAAGATCTCAAAACAGTGTGCTTCATATTCAGGCAGAATTGGATTGAGAAGAGATTTTGTGAATCCAATATCTCTTTCTTCTCCGTTGATAGCTTCCTCAGTCGTCGAAATCATGTTCTTTTCCGAATCCATTCCCTTCCTGTCTGATTCTTCTATTTCTCCGTAGGTCGAAGCCATGCCGATACAATCCCAGTCTCTCCCAGAGAAGGATTGAGGATTCCGATCGCGGTGCCTGTTAGATTAGGGCTTGAGAACGCGGGAAAAGGAACAGAATTTTTTTGTAAAAGAAGAAAACCCGAATGATACGCAGAGTGTGTGTTATGGGGGTCAATCAGAGGGTTGAGATCGAGTCGGTACCGCATGGGCAGAATGTTATCCGATAATCCGCACCGTTCCTGACACGAATCTTGAAGCGGATCACTATGTGTGTAACCTTAAAGTACTTTCTTCTATTTTTTTTTGTAGAGTAATTATAATTTTTCTGTCTAACATTCTCCCGTTTTGTCCCCCGAACTGAGTTACCTCGCTAACTGAACTATTTACATGTAAAATAAATAATACAGATCATATCTAACGATTTTATTGATGTGACTTATGCAATGCAAGTAATAAATCCTAAATTGCACTCAATTTGGTTGCAAGTGTACAACCTTATCGATGAGTACTTAGGGATCGTCTCCACAGGGACAAGTCGAAATTTCGAGTCTAACCTAATCAATTTAAATTAGTAAAAGAAAATAAAAGGAATTTGTTTGTTTTTAGGATGATTTGGTTGTGATTAAATTGAATTAAACTAAAGTCTTAAAGCTAAATTCGGTTTATAACAAGTATGAGAAAGTAGGGTTTTTTAGGGTTCCTATCCACTATTGTCATGATTAATTGGTTCGTTAGTTTTGTTCTTATGTTTATGAAGGCACAGTTGGATGTTATAGGTACAAAGTGATATCTCTATATTAGTACTGTTAGTTTGTAATAATCTAGAAGTCAATAATACGATAAATTATCGTAAAGCTTTGTTCATGAATTGAATGTTTATTTATATATCATTTTGTTGCCTTGAGTATTATTGAATTTATGGATCATTTCGAGTTCATGACTGAAATTGTGAAACTCCATAATATAGATAATATATACTCTTAAAAGATCACTGACCAAGGTAATTAGCAGGAACACTAATTACCGCGATAAGGTTAGTATGTGGATTAAAAGATGGTTAAGTTTTACAAACCACCTGACACGAGATGTCATTTTAATCACATAGATACATGTTCTAGGAACATGGTATTTGACAGACCCCGAATGAAACATTAAATAGAATTGTGTTCGTGTCATTTATGTTTTCATTCAGTGTCACGTTCTACAGTATGAGGTATTTATCGTTCCCACTGAGAAATATGTATGTGTGATTGGATGGTCATGATGTGTTGCCAGATGCCACCCATGATTATAGAAGTTAAAACAGTTTTAACTCTATTTACCAACATAACACAGATCCTATTGGGTCACACCATATAGGAGTTAATCGGAGAATCTTATTGTGATTGATTATAAATTGGTTATGATCAATAGTAAGATGGTTATAATTAATTATACGTGTTATAATTAAATTATAAATGTTATGTAAAAATAACAAGCAAAAACATTGGTTAATTTATAAACGTGTGTGACACGTTGTATAAAAGTTAACCGGTTAATTTATAAATGTGCAGGACACGTTGTATAAATTACCGAAACAACAAACCGCAAGAAAAATATATATATAATTGTTCATAATAATTATACGAATATTATTTGTGTTCGGGCCGAGGGCATTCGGGTCTTTTCAGATTCGTCCTTATCCGCATGACATGTCAGTGATCCTATCTAGATGACATGTCATCAATCCTATCCACAAGGGCAAAATGGTCATTTCACACCTATGCCACCTTGCATGTGTAGAAACATGGAGAAGAGTGTGGAAGGGTGTGGAAGGGGTATTTTGGTCATTTCACATATAAAAGGATGAGGTGTCAATGGCATACCTTGTAAATAGGCCGAACTTGGAAGGCATTTTGGTCTTTTGCAACCGACCCTAAACACTATAAATAGGGGTGGAGGGGTAGAGAGAAAATTCACTAATTCACTCATACCGGTTTCGTGTCGAAACGGATCGGTATTTTCTCTCTTTCTCGGTTTCTCTCCCAAATAGTGTTTCGGTTGAGAAAAGAAAGTTATACGTAGTTGACGTATAATATTGCGGGTTGTTGTGGAGTATATTTACGGGATCGATGAATAGTGTTTTACTGAATTTTACGGTATGTCAGTTTTGCATATTGATGAAACTGAGCAACCGAAAATTCGTGTTTACGGGTTTTCGTCTTTTCCTCGTGAATAGTGTTTTTGCAGAATTCCGCGGTTTACGGTATTTCTGGCAGAAGAAACAAACCGCTCTCTGGTTAGTCCTGGTGGATAACCGATAGAGGTATCACACGTGTGATACTCCTAGTCGATTCCTTCCCTGGTGAGGCTCTACTCGCTCGGTCTGCATTCCAACTGTGATTTGGAAACAAGGTATAAATATGTTATATTAATCTATTTAATTGGTAAGTAGATTAAAGTTTTAGAAATCAATCATGGAGTAGATCTGTAAAAGGATTAAATTGGGTTTTGATGCCAAAGGAATACTGAAGGTGGACCGCCTTGGAAAGTTTCCTGACATACCCCGTTTAATCCTGAGCTTAAGTTGACCGTAAAAACTTTTGTTCTACGGTCATTCCGCAACTTAAGCCTAAACGGGTTTTGGTTATAGCACCCCGTAAACCCCAACAAGTACCATCTCTAAATTAGAATAAACGTCACCTCTCGGTACTTGGCTACCCTAACCTAAAGTCATTAAGTTCTCACTGTCCCAATTGACTTAGAAAACCATCTTTCACCTCTCGATACTTGGCACAATTTATCTAAACAATTAGGTAAAGCCCGTATAAGACAAGCATCACCTCTCGGTACTTAACCTATCAAATACCCTATTCCTTATGTTCTGGACCTAATATTCAATTTCTCAATTGTAAATACCAAGTCCTAGGGTTTCATGCAATTTCGATTAAGTCCTCACAAGCAATTAAAATAAAAAATAGATCATAATGAAAGAACAAGCATATATCAAGTAAAACCAACTAAATCATCACAATAGTTTCAAGTACAACCCTAATCTGCCCTAGAAGAGTCCTTAGCCTGTCATGGCTAAGGCACAAATGAAATCAAAGAAAAATAGAAGAGTTCTGAAAGAAAGAAAACAAATAAAACCCGTCGATCGATGTTCTTCTTCCTCCTTTTCTCTTCCTTTGCTTTTTCTTTGCTTTTCCTTTCTTTCTCTCCTTTAAAACCAGAAAAATAGACTCTAAAAACGTCCCCCCACTGTTCTACAGGTTCCTCTATATATACAACTCAAAAACCCAAAAATAACCAATCAAAAATAACTAATTCGGGCTCTGAACCGACTTAATTGCGGGCCGCAATAGACTCATTGCGGGCCGCAGAGCATGGAGATTTTTAATCAAACTGCGCAGAATTCTGAAGGCCATTGCGGGCTGCAACCACCCCATTACGGGCCGCAATGCTTGTGCTGAAATCGCCTAGTGTTCTTCTTGTTCTGGCTTCTTGGTTGCGGGCCGCAATGGGTCTCTTCCGGGTCGCAATGGGTGTGGCAGAAGCTCCATTCTTCATGCTAACTTGCCCGTTTTGAGTCGTTAAGCTCCATAAACTTCATTACCTGTAGAACAAACATAACTAGGGCAGTAACTTAAACTTTTGGACATTTCTAACCTAATTAAACCTAATCTAATCAAAACTTGGTTTATTTTTCATACTCAACCCTAGGTTTCAACATATATAATTTTGGCTTATCATTTATTTCAACATATAAATTTTCATAATTTTGTTATTAGAAAATTAAAAAATATAAGTATAATAGAGAATTTTAATTCTCCTTCTGTTATTCTAATACATAAGAAATTCCCGCATTAACACATTCCAAACATCAATATTAGAAATTCAGATGCAGTGAAGAAACTCAATTTTTGAGTTTTAGATCAGAATCGTCCAATTTGAATTCGTGACAATCTATTCCGAAGTGAAACATACACATTCTGAGCGATGGATTCAAATCTTGAGACAATTCTGAACGATAAATTCAAATCAGACAGTCCTTATACAAAATCCAAAAATTGAGTTACTTTAGGGGATCCGGATCCCAATATTTTTTTTTTTTTTTAAACCTACGCAGAAGTTGCGAAATCGTGAGGAAAAATCGAACTCTTGACCTTTGAAAACAACAACTCTAGAACTTTTTCCTAATTGTGCTACCTTTCTTTTCTCAGTATAAACGGATCGGATATCCGGAGATTCCGGACACATCCGGAAACAGAAGTTGAGGCTGTTCGGCACAAGTGTCTGAAACTTAGATCTTGTTCTTGTCAAATTAATTTTCCCACCGGGAGGATGTTAAGCCCAATGTAGGCCCATATTTACCATGGTCCAACTCAATGTTAATAAATTTTGGATAAGCATTGAAGTACCATGTCAATATGGTCCGTGAATTTTCCGCTTGTTTCACTCAAGGGTTTTACAATTGCTTTTATCTATTTGAATGCTTTTAGTTCTGAATATCTCTGCATATGTTTTGACCATAAAACTTTCATAAACTACCAACGATACTTGTTCCTGTTTAATTAGAAGGAAGCCTAAATTTTGCTGACATAATGATAGGAATATTTTGAATAGAGAGATTTTGCTGAAGGAAATCCATGATCTGTGTTTAATTTGGCTATTTTAAATAGCATATGATAATTTAAAAAAAAAATGATTTTAAATAGCTGTCTAAACTTTCATAATTGAACCATTACATTATGTAACAGAAAATCCCCAACGATACAGAATTATCACTTGGTATACAGCATACAGCTATAAACAAAAGTTGAACTTGCACGCATTCGAGCTTAAAATAAAATTATTCTGTCGCCCAATGAAACTTAAAACATGTATGTTGCTTGTTAGGGAATGCACTGTATTTGACCCAAGGCTATAGTTTTCAAATTCAGGGTGCTTTTCTGATATGGTGATATTCCAAAAACCTTGCATTAAAATTGCAGCTTTTCTTTTGAATCCTCTGCATTAACGTACCGTTTGAGTTAATTTATGAACCATACGATCGTAATTCAGGTCAATCTCGCCCACGCTTATAACACACAGGGCCTTTAATATTTGTACGGATCTCAATCGGACAGTCAAGATTTTAACTCAAAATTTGAGTTAATGCAGAGGATACAAATTCAATAAAACAGGCAAATAAAGTAAAACATAAAATACATCTCGACATTCAATCACGGTCACTTGGAGGCATTTGGTTTTCATCACTATTTCTTATTATAAATCAATGCACTTCAAACCTGTTTCAGATGAAATGCATTGAATCATTAAATTTAACTAAATTAACAATAACACAAACAATCTAGACAGCTTAATCGAATGCACGTAAATACCATTAGCCAAGAAGAACAGTAATTTCTATTAAGAGAAATGAAAATGCACAACTTGTTCAGTGTTCCGAGTTCCCAATCACAACCAAACAACCACACAAACAGGACATTTACAACTAAAAGAAATATCTTTCGTGTACTTTATATGTATCAGGGTGATTAAAATAACTCCACCATTTAACATTGACCTTTATCTCACCATACTTGCCAGAAATTGTCTCCGCAAAGTCGCCATAGAATTCAGGTGAAAACTGTGCTGATCCACTGGCAACCGGGACATTAGGAAAGCTGAAAGCATCAAACAAATCTGCATCAATATGCAGGGAAGAAGTACGAGGGATGATCAATACAGATCTCAAAAGGGGAATGGGTGCGCCACTGTTGACATTGATGTATTTGTCACGCTTCTTGCAAAATAACACCCTCTTCACATCCCAACCAGTCATGGATGCAGTAATTGTCCCGTATAGTCTTGCCAAAGACTTTCTGTTGCCCTTGACGAGACTTACTTCGACTGAAGCAATCACCGAATTTGAAATAATTGCATAAGATATCACAGCTGAACCATTTCTACCTTTAACCTCCTCAGTTATAACCTCGTCATATGTGCACCACCCATAGGGAGTCCATACTCTTGTAAAACCTCGGCTTACTTCATCAATGCCATGCCAGATATTGAGATTTAGGCAAAGTGGATCATAACCCGTAATGGCGAAAGGAAGCCCAGTCAGTGTAAGGTTGCCCTGTTTGTTTTAATATGTTCAACTCAGATTGTCTAAAGTAAGCAATTGTCAATAATAAATCGATTATCATATCAATCAACTTAGTAACTCAAAAGTGCAAGGTCTTGTTTTCCTCCTTTTCTGTGACCAGGATCACTAAGTTGCTTTATTTATTCATTGTTCCTGTATGACCTTTCGATGGTTTTCCTCTTGGGTTGGGGTAATGGCGTTGTTTGGTCTAAAGAGCAGGGTAGCTTTATACAAGTGCTTTATTTCAGAATCTATGTAGCTTAACTTGAACTTACATTATTTGTTCCAGTACTGGAAAAGGTGGTAAAAGAAGGCGCCACTAAATGTCATAAGAAAATTAGCAACATACAAGTTAAATTTATTAAGGAAATAGAACACCATTTTAGATTCTTGTACAATGAAGTGGAATCAGTATCAACTTTAAAGCCAGGCATCAGTTTATGTTGGACCACAAAATCCATCTCAATTCAGGCAAAATAAAAGCCCAGGCGTGTCAAATTGAGATGCGTTTTACAACTAACTAAATATTGCAGTTTAATTCTGATAAAGGCGATGGATACCAACAAAATTTGGATTCCTAGTGAGGCCTATGATTCAGATTGAAATCATTTGCTACCAAGAAAATAAGAGAAGAAATAAAAAATAAAAATGAAAAGTGCAGACTTACAGGGAAGGAGACGATCTCAGCATTGCTTTTGTTCCTTTTATAGAGTTGACAACCAATAGCACCCTCGAAATAAATGGTGCCATGGATTTTTCCACATGTCTTTCTGCCAAGGTAAGTGACGCGTACATCAAAGATCTCAAAACAGTGTGCTTCATCTTCAGGCAGAATTGGATTGAGAAGAGATTTTGTGACAAGTGATTGCGCCTCCGGGATGGTTTTAAATCCAATATCTCTTTCTTCCTCAGTCGTCGAAATCGTGTTCTTTTCTGAATCCGTTCCCTTCCTGTCTGATTCTTCTATTTCTCCATAGGTCGAAGCCATGCCAATACAGTCCCAGTCTCCCAATGATTCCGAACGCGGCACCTGTTAGATTAGGGCTTGAGAAAGCGAGAAAAGGAACAAATTTTTTTCTAAAATAACAAAACCCAAATGATGTACGCAGTGTGTTAAAAGGGTTGAGATCGAGTCGGTACCGCATGGGCAGAATGTTAGCCAATAATCCGAACCGTTCCTGACACGAAGCTCATAGTCATAACTCATTCTATCTCCTAAGAACTTCCAATCGGTCGGCCGTAAGTTCATTCTATGAAGGTGAGATAGGTATTGGGTACCGGGTCTTTCGAGGTTATTGGATTGCGGGTTAATGGTTGTCACATTGTAAAACATCTCAACAGGAGGTTCGGCTGGGATTGGACTCATTGGAGCAAGGATTTTGTTTGAGCTTAAGTTTTAAATCACGATAAGATGGAGGCCGGGTTGGGGTTGGGTTAGTGTGTTCCGGGTTGCTGGCCAGTTTAGTGGGAATTCTTGGCTTGGTTAATTTAAATGGTGTTTGGAGATCAAATTTTATATTTTTTGAAAAAAAAAAATACTATCTAAAAAAATCGTTTTTTTAAGAAAAATGAATACACCGTTCATAAATGATAATTTTGTACCGAAATTTTTATCGAGATTAGATAACGCTTTTGAGATTTTTTTCTAAATATAGAGAAAACGTGGTGCTTTATCATAATCTCTGGACGTTATGATTTATCACGGCTAAAATTAACAGCATACTAACCCTTCCAACTAGATTAATCATTCTAACTGAATAAAAAAAAATTGAAAAAAAAAAATGTCCGCAATAAACAAAAACGGTCAGAGTTTGCGGGAAAAAAAAATAAACACAAGCCGTGATGATTGTCACGGCCAGGGCAGTTGAAAAATCTCAATTTGATTACATGCATGCACCTGATCTATATTAAAACATATATCGATTTGAGCCTGTTAACTTGATTACATGCATGCACCTGTTGTGTTGCAGTTTTTTAGTTTAATAATATTTTAATAAAATTTCATGAATTATATAAACGTTAACAGGCTGAATAGTGGTTACCTTTTAATTGTGTTTTTTTCCGCTCTGTCCGTGACAATTTATCACGGCCTGTATTATTTTTATTTTTCTTCTGCAAATTCTGACCGTTTTTGTCTATTACGGACAGGATTTTTTTCAATTTTTTTTCTGGTTCAATTAGAAAATAGTTAATCTAGTTAGAATGGTTAATCTGCTGCTAATTCTGGCCATGATAAACTATAACGTTCAGAGGCCGTGATGAAACACTACGTTTTTCCTATATCTCAAAAAAATCAAAAAGCGTTCTCTAATCTCGATATTTATTTAATATATTTCTTATTAATAAAAATTTCAGTAATTTTGTATCTATCTAAAAAAATAGTAAGACAAAACATAAAATTTGGTGAACAAGTATATTTTAATATGAAGATCACGTTGAACGGTTTAGATCGTTTGTTTCGACTTCGAAAACGGTATTGATACGGCCTATGTCGATGTAAGACTCGAGGTCCGTAACGGATTTTATAACTGGATGTGTACGTGTGTGTGTGGCGTCCCGTCCTGAGAAGACGGTCCGAGTAGTACAAGTCGAGATTGAGAACTCGATGGTAATTGTGAGACACTATAACTCTACCATGTCTTGTGTCTCGAGTAGTAAAAATGTCAGTCCCGATTCAATGGAACTGTTCACCTTAAATAGCATTCTCCAGTTCTGACATCCCGCGTTGTCAGAACTGTCAGAGGGGATCGCATACGAGCGACCAGGCTTGCGTGGAACGCGGTGACACCCGCATATGCATAATGCGGGGGTCATATAATGAGCGGTGACGTCCACATAGAAAGCGGTGACTACATCGCACTCGCCCTGTACGAGCGACTACTGGAGGTGATCCTAAGCCGACTCTGGGCTAGGCCTTAGATCGGGATGCTCCCATCTCAAGTTGGGCCATGTAACTAAGCTGCCTATATTTATTCCATCCTGGGTCTTCTGTTTGTTCTTGAGTTGATTTTATCAAGGTGGTTTTCAACCCAAGTTACCATTTGTGATCCAAGGTTGATTTTATAAGGGTCTTGGGCACATAGCCCTATCAGGTATAATGATGTGGAGCATGATTAGAGTAAAAAAAAAAACAATATAGCATTTGAGAATGAAACATTAAGATCGAAAAATTGAGATGAGAATGAAATAAAACAGATAACAAGATTTGTCCTGTAATTTTTCTCATTTCTTTCACAGTTAGAAATAGAATATCATTTTTCACAGTTCTCTTTTTCGCAGTGGAGTCATTTTCCCTTTTTACATGTTTCAGCGAGGTATATTTCTCACAAATTAAAATCTCTTCCGAAATTTGCATAATTTCTATTTCAAATCTTTTCTTTCATAAGAAAAAGAGAATCGTCGTCTTTTTCAAAGAAATGTTTGCATTAATTTAAATATTCATTAAATCATACACTGCAAGTTCAAAACTATAATTATAATTAACTCTATAAATTACAAGAACAATCTCTTTGTAATTTCAGCACTTCACTCATACTGCTCTGCTTACTGACATCTCCATTTAGCAAAACCTCAACCACAATTCCACTCCCGCTGCACTAAAAGAGAGGATCACTTTTGTCTAGAAGCTATGTTTGCTAGTATACTAGTACTTGTCTGTTTTTGTTGTTATAGTTCTTACTTCTTAAGTAACTTCTGGTAATTAGGTTAAGTAGCTTATGTATTAGTACTTGGGTTTAATTAGATTTTAGGATGTATTGTGAAAACTATCTGAGTTTATGTATTTATTTTGGATACCTCTGCTCAGTTTTTTTAAATCAGTGAAACCAAACTAGCTAGACTTATTAGGTTTTATAAGCCTTACTTTCACTTCTTTTTTATAGGAGAACCAAAAATAGCCCATTTGTAATTTCAGCACTTGCAAGTTCGAAACTACAATTCTAATTAACTCTATAAATTATAAGAATAACCCTTTTCTAATTTCAGCACTTCACTCATACTGCTATGCTTACTAACATCTCCATTTAGCAAAACCTCAATCACAATTCACACTCCTACTGCACTAAAAGAGATAATCACTTTTTCTAGAAGCTATGTTTGTTGTTATACTCTAGTACTTATCTATTTTTATTTTTATGGTTCTTAAGTAACTTTTGATAATTAGGTTAAGTAGCTTCTATATTAGTACTTAGGTTTAATTGGACTTGAGGATGTATTGTGAAAATTACCTGAGTTTAGGTATTTATTTTGGATACCTTTTATCAGTTTTTTTTAAATCAGTGAAACCAAACTGGCTGGACTGATTAGGTTTTATAAGCCTTACTTTCACTCTCTCTCTTTTTTTATAGGAGAATTAATTTGTATTTCAATGACTCAACTTATAGAATATTACAAGAATAGCCTTTATGTAATTTCAACACTTGCAAGTTCAAAACTACAACTCTAGTTAACTCTGTAAATTATAAGAATAGCCTCATTTGTAACTTCAACACTTCACTCATACTGCTCTGCTTATTGACATCTCCATTTAGCAAAACCTCAACTACAATTCATACTCTTGCTGCACTAAAAGAGAGAATCAATGTTGTTTAGAAGTTATGTTTGTTGTTATACTATTACTTGTCTATTTTTGTTGTTATGGTTCTTACTTCTTAAGTAACTTTTGGTAATTAGGTTAAGTAGCTTATGTATATGTACTTAGGTTTAATTGGACTTTAGGATGTATGTATTGTGAAAACTATTTGAGTTTAGATATTTATTTTGGATATCTTTGCTAAGTTTTTTTAAATCTATGAAACCAAACTGGCTGAGTTGATTAGGTTTTATAAGCCTTACTTTCACTCTTTCTTTTTTATAGGAGAACCAATTTGTATTTCAATAACTCAACTTATAAAATGAGTTGATTAGGTTTTATAAGCCTTACTTTCACTCTTTCTTTTTTATAGGAGAACCATTTTGTATTTCAATAACTCAACTTATAAAATCTTACAAGAATAGTTCTTCTGTAATTTCAGCACTTGCAAGTTCAAAACTACAATTATAATTAATAAATTACAAGAATATGTCATTTATAATTTCAGCACTTGCAAATTCAAAACTACAATTTTAAATAACTATATAAATTACAAGAAAAGACCCTTTGTAATTTCAGCACTTCACTCATACTGCTCTGCTTACTGCTCCATTTAGCAAAATCTTGTCTAGAATCTATGTTTGCTGTTATACTAGTACTTGTCTATTTTTGTTGTTATGGTTCTTCCTTCTTAAGTAATTTTTTGTTGTTATGGTTCTTCCTTCTTAAGTAATTTTTGGTAATTAGTTTAAGTAACTACTATATTAGTACTTGCGTTTAATTGGACTTTAGAAAAACACATAATATAAAGAAATCTAATTAACTGATAGCAAGATTTCAGAACTTGAAATCAGACTACATCAATCGACTGTTCAGAATTATCGACGACGTAGACTCGAAATACAAATCAAACGGATTACAAACTGTTATTTCATTTCTATTTTTCCCCCTCAATTCTCTCTCTCTCTTCTCTTCGGATTTCATTTTCTTTTCTTTGATTTTTTCCTATTAAAAAGTGACCCGAGAGAGAGACTAAAGAAAGACTTTATAGATTAAGGGGAAGGGCAAAAAAAATAGCGGGGTAGTTGGTGGAGATAAACATGCACAATGGCATGTGGCATACTACGTTTTTCATTTTTCATTTTTTTTCTGCTTTTTTAAAACAATTTTTACGAATTTAAGTTAAAAATTTATAATTGCAAACAAGTCCCATTAAAAAAATCCAGTAGTATTTTCAAAATCTCGGAGTGCCACACTAACAAATTCAAAATAAAATAAAATTTTGCAACTTGACCATTTTGAAGGAAAATTTGAAGGCTTGCCTTTCTTTTTTTTTCTTTTTTTTGCCTAAAACAATAACAACCAAGCTTAATTTCAAGACTAAAAAGGGTCTAAAGATACACTACAAACCAGCACCCAATGGATTCAAATCCACCCATAAACAGAAGATGCTTCTACTTGGCATAACATACCAGAATATTTTGTATTCTTTTATTTGCTTTCCTTCCTGATCTGTATCACCAATTCACCTGGCCGTTATACAAAAAGGTAGTAAAAATAGCAAGGCTGTTTCTCAAGAGGTGAACTAAACAGATTTATACAATCAAACCAAACAAATTTGCAATACATCAATAAGTGGAAGTCATCCGACATAAGCAGAATTCTTTACAAACTAGTAAAAAAAAAAGACTTAGCACACTATACAAACACGAGAAATATATTACAAACCTGAATAGATAAGTAACAAAAAAAGACCATCTTGACTAAAGCTATTCAAAACACCACACAAGGATAGATTCTAGCACAGAACATCAATAAATACACACGATAACTACCCTTCATTGACCGCCATTAATGTTGCATTAAAGTCAAGTGTTAGGGAAAACCACCCTTAGAGCTTTGCTGTGCCCATTTCTCCTCAGGTTATAACAGCTTTATGGTCCCTTAGAGCATTGAGAAATATTATTTTCCATGTGAGCCATTATAAATAATCATGTTGGCGGGTGGATAAAATGTTGCTGATAAATAATATAAAGGAACAAATTCGATACAGTTAAAACTCCAGGGGATCAAAATGCAAATGATGTGATACTTTTCAAAATTTAATGGACCTGCCATTTGGGAAATTAGCTCCTCGAGGTTAACATCAATTAAGATTGCAGTGCAGCAACTTGTACATAATTTGCAGATAAAAAGGTTCACCAAATTAGTGTCTTCAACTTTCCTATAAAGACAGTTAATGTTACATAGCACTTTCTTTCAGGTGAGTTAGTTGTAATCTCTGCCCTTCCATGCTACAATATTTGACCTGTTGGAGAAGTTTCAATAAGTATTAATATATATTATGATGGCAGTTGGTTTGATTGTCACAACATTAAATTGTGGTAATAGCGAGGAAGCTACAGCCAAATAGCAATAACGATCACAGCCCTAAAGTGTCACAACATTAAATTATGGTAATAGCGAGGGCCAGTTGGTTATGTTAACATATCACTAGTTACACTAAAACAAAGTAATAAGGTTTGGGGGCCTGCTTGCAACCCTAAAGTGTGCCAAGAGTTGTGATCTTCTGATGATTGGCACAGCCCACACACCCGTCGGATAATCTGGTAGGGTCAACAATTGTTGAACACTTTGGAAATCTCAAACTTGAAAAAAAAAATTCTCTTTAAAAGACAAGTTCCATAAAAGGTGCATTTCAATGACCATAATGCTCTTGAAGAAGCTACAGCCAAATAGCAATAATGAGCAAATTTTATGCCATCCTATTTTGATAAGGTACATGCCATGATATTCCTTCCAGAAGGGTATATTTGATGTAGTAAGGGTTTTAAATTGTTCAGCAGCACATCTTGCCTTGAAATTTGTGCAAGAGAAAAAAGAAACTTAAGGACAATATTAACTCACTTGCAATGCAGCTATTATGGACAAAAGCTCTCTACACTGTTGCATAAAATCCCTCTCTCGTACGACAACATCAGCTAGCTCAGACACCAAAAGCTTTGTCTCTTGCACCTGAAATTTTTTAATTTCTTATCCATAATTCTGAAAGCACAGAATATGCAAATTTTGTTTAGCAATTGATTTCTTTTTTTTTCTTTTGGCATTCAGAACAAAATTTCCAGCATTTCCTTTTCTAACCTTGGAGAGCATCATGCAAATAGACCTTGACACACTTTGCATGGCATCAACTGCCGAGCCAATTGAATTCTTCACTGCTAGTGTATTAGCCTGTCGCATAGGAAAAAACTTATTATCTGTTGGATCTAGGACAATATTGCAAATAATAAGTAAACTAACCATGACTCTTTATTATATTATATTTTCTTAATGTCTTTTCATTGCAAACCTTTGCTCCATCAGTAACAGGAAGAGAGAGTGTTGTAGCCTTTAATGCATCAATGAGGCCAGACAAAGAACTGAAGTAGTCTCTATCAACCACAGATAATTCCTCCAGATATCTCATCTGAAAGAGACAGCCCGAGTGTATGAAATAAGTCAATTTTAAACAAGAGACAGATCATAGAGAAGCCTCCAAACTAATTTAATTTCTATGTGACACCCCAACATCCATTAGAAACCATTTTAATTTTTCTTTTCTCTAATAAGGGTTATGACTTGTGAATATGTGTGTATCACTTTCAATTTACCTTTGGAGTGGAACTTTTGCAAGTACCAAAATTATCCCTTTAATTTTTGTCATTTTTCTTGCTTCGTTAAATAAAATTAAACATCCAAAGAAAAATAACAGTAGAAAACAATGCTCAAACAAAAAAATAAAAGCTCACCATTTTCCACTAAAGTATTTTACTAATGATAAACATCTTTGGGGGTGATTAATTGATGGACAAAGGAACTCTCAAGTTTGCCATTAAAGTCGTTGTCATTTGCCAAAGCTGGATAAATGGATCTTCTAATAAAAATGGTTTAAATAACTATGAGATAATCTCAATACGTGAATTGCAGTGAACCCAAGAAAAGAAAGCAAACACATGCCTGTCCCTTGAAAATGGTCATGAGCTTTAAATTATATTTCAACAAATGCACTTTCAGCCTTCTAAGCATCACTGAATCAAGCTTCTCTGAGATGGCGATCCATGTATCATACAAACATCTCTGTAAATTTAAGATAAAATAAAGAAATAAGTGAAAATTGTGAGCACAAGAACATACTATATGGTACTATCAATATTCATTTAATTTTTGCAATTCCTTTATGGTAAAATATTTCCAAATTACAAAGAAAAACTAACCTCGGCAGTCGTCTTTTGCACAGCATGAACTACATCAGCTTGAGCATTGATGCAACACCATTGCAAATGCCTACTATATGAAACCCTCAGTAAATGTTCTTCTTCCAACCTGCTCTCTGTTTTTTTCCTTCTCCTCCCTTCTACATGCGTCGAAACCACTTTTGCATTAGACAAACCATTTTTAACCCTAGAAGGGCTTGGTGTTCGCCTTACTGGAGAAGATCCACGGAACCGGTTCAACCCATTGAGCGGGGAGGCAGTCATTGTTGGTTTTCGCACTGGGTTATTGGGTTCTACAACCCGCTTGACCCGAGTATTACTAATCTCTGGAATAGTACCCCCTCTTGGAGGAGGGAAACACATCCTTGGTGCGATAGATGTCTCCAATGATCCAGAAGAGGTGCTGTCTGTGTCAGAAGAGAGGAAATACTCAGTCGAGTCAAATGAATTGCGCCTCACCACCTCATCACTAAACATCATCGACCGGCGGAGGGACTTAATTGCCGAAGCCAATGCAGGGCCTCTCTTTGTCAGAGAGCAATCCAAGCTTTTGGTTAGTGGGATGGGATTTGACAAGTGCATCTTGGCCGAGGGCCAAGGTAAATGGGTTGCTGGTCGACCAGGGGCTGAACCTGGTGCCACATTGGGGGTTTGAATCGATTGCTGTCGCTTTGGGGAGGGTTTTCTGGCAGGAGGGGTTGAGTCTTTGCATTTGGTAGTCTGATACACAAAGGATTCGCCTTGGAATGAGACCGAGAGGCTTCTAGTAGTGGTGGAAGAAGTAGTACTGGCGGTGGTGTTAGCGGGTCGGGTACGGGTGGCAGAGAGAGAGCGGACAGGGAGAGGGGAGCTGAAGCGGGTCGAACTGGAGGTGGAAGTGGAGTTGCGTAAAGTAGAGTTGGAGCGGGTTTTGGACGCGCTGTTATCGGAGGAAGAAAGAATGGGGGAAGGAGAGGGGTGGCGGGTTGTGGTTTTTGCGAGCTTAGGCGTGGTGGCCGCAACCACCATTAGCGCCGATCTGGAGAGATCGAGAGAGAAAAAGATCTAAGTTTAGCTACAATGTGGTTTCTTAGGAGAGAGGGAGAGAGAGAGATGTGGAGGCTAAGGTCAGGTATTTGGTTTACAGAGAGGAAAGTAGAGAAAGCGGAAACAAAAGAGAAAGGAGAGAGAGGAGGGAAGTGTGTGCAGTGTAGTAGAGAAGATGGTATGGTACATCAGGAAAGTAAAGTAACTGTAACTTTTTATGCAGCGGGTTAAATACTGTGATTATCTGACCCGGAAAACGAAATACAATAGAGAAAGAACACAAGAGATTTGATTTGGGAGCGGTTAACGGCACTGATGAGGGAGGGGGGTGGGGAAGGCTGCCGCCTGGAAGAAAGATATATTAATTATTTTCCTCATGTATCCTCGTGGGGGGCCACTGACATGAAGGCCCACAATACAGGTGCTTTATAAAGCTTTGGTATTTAATTTGTTTATTTATAGTGTTTCACGAAGAAACATTGAAGAAACTGAGATATTGAACTTAAACAAGTTGGGGCCCATGTCTAAACCAGATTCTATTAATTATTAATGAGCAAATATGATGAGATGAGACCATGCGGGATGCGGCTAAGTAGTAGAGATCCTCTGCAATTTTGAAGATTTCACTTGATGCAATTTCGAGGGAACTCCTATTGTTAGATAATCGGACGAATTAGGCAACCCATGTGTCAACTAACCCCGGTTCTTTTAAATAATTCATGCATATAGGGGGTGACTTATTGCAATATAGCATGGACCATGGTACATGAAATATGCTTATAAGCAAAGAAATAGCTAGGCTAGGTACGTAGCTGATCTTAATTATTAGAGATGATAATTGCATTAGGGTGATGAGATGGAACTTCTTCTTTACTCCACGCGGCTATATATGACCTATATATATATATAGAGAGAGAGTTAGGCTGGGGTGCTATGGATAGCATAGTGGCCTCTATGCTACGGCTCAATATTCGAGTTTTCAAAATCCAAACGGTCGATCCGAACCGTTCATCTTATTCTCCATATTAATATCTGCTTGGAGACCAAATTTTATAATTTTCTGAATTTTTTTACTATTTATTAAGCCACTTTGAAAATCGCTAATCCAACGGTTTTACTGTTTTGTGCAGCCACCGTTGGACAACAATTTTGTAAAATACTTAATAAATAGTAAAAAAATTCAAAAAAATGTAAAATTTGGTCTCCAAGCAGATATTAATATGGAGAATAAGATGAACGGTTCGGATCAACCGTTTGGATTTTGAAAACTCGAATATTGAGCCGTAGCATAGAGGCCACTATGCTATCCATAGCACCCCAGCCTAACTCATATATATATATATATATATATATATATAGAGTACGGCTAACGCGCTTCCTCTAGCATATGGGCCGAAATGCTTCCGGTGAAAATTTGAAATTTCAAAATCCAAAAAGTCGATCTGAACCGTTCATCTTCTTCTCCATATTAATATCTGCTTGGAGACCAAATTTTACATTTTTCTGAAATTTTTTACTATTTATTAAGCCACTTTGAAAATTGCTGATCCAACGGTGGCTTGCCAAACAGTAAAAATCAGAAGCTACCGTTGGATCGGCGATTTTCAAAGTGGCTTAATAAATAGTAAAAAAATTCATAAAAATGTAAAATTTGGTCTCCAAGCAGATATTAATATGGAGAAGGAGATGAACGGTTCAGATCGACTTTTTGAATTTTGAAATTTCAAATTTTCACCGGAAGCATTTCGGCCCATATGCTAGAGGAAGCGCGTTAGCCGTACTCTATATATATATATATATATATAGGGTGATTATATTAAAACAACACAATTTTATATTAACACAACATCATCAAAATATTATATATACAATTTTACCCTTCATTAAGTGTTTTCTTTAAAAGCTAATTCTCTCATATATTAGCACATTATTGTTTTTCCTTAAAAGTTATGTTTTATAAAGTATGTTGTTTTGTGTAAAATATATTTTTCTGTCATATATTATTTTAAAATCTGTTACTTAAAAGTTACTATAAAATCTATTTATAAACTCTATATTATCATATAATAAGTATTCATTATTTATTTTAATCAAATCTTTAAGTTTTTTAAGTGAATTACAACAGTGAATTAATTTTATTATATTATTAAAATCTGTCAATGTTGTATATATCGATTTATTTTGTAAAACTTTACAATTGTTTTTAAGATTCTACTATAAAAAAAAAAAATTGTCTATTAATTTTTTTTACGCAATAACACTAATAAAATGACATGATTACTTACATAAAAAAACATATTGAATGCAAATTAGCACGAATAATTTCACATTCAACTTATGATTAAAATAATAAATTAAAAGTACAGCAAAACACTACAAAATAACAAATTTATTTGATCACAAGTTGCGAGTTGTTAGCATACATAGCCTTTAGCACCATACAAACCACAAACCACAAGAAGCATATCATCAGAATATTCAAACTTCAAATTAAGAAGTTGATTGCCTTCATTTGCAAAATTCAAAACTTGATTTTCAAGATTTTCTTCTGGCAGGTTAGGGAATTGATCAATCTATTCAATTAACAAAAATAAATTAATTACAAATCAACAATAAAAAAATTCTAACAAATTTAATTAAAATAAACTAATAGATTATAAGCATCAAAATTAAGAAAAAATATATAAAAATTTAAAATATATTTGAGTTGGAATATATCACATATTAAAGCGAGTGTATCTTAATATTAAAAAAAATTACAAAAAAAAAAGTTAATGCATATTTTGGCTTGACTGCTTAAAACCTTAATTGAATTGAATGTTTTCTTGAGTAAATTATACAGCTATATTTTTATGAAAAAAATAAAAATCAATGAAATTATGTAGCTTTTGATTTAACATGAATGCAAAATATAAAAAAAAAATCTATGAGTTATGGAAACCAAATAATTTAATGATTATTATATTAATTACATTATGAAAAAAATATGTTAGTTAGAAAGAGATTTAATGAGGATTAAAATTGTCCATATATTAAATTTTTATAAAGATGTTGTGTTAATATAAATGTGTGTTAAGTCGATATGCCTACCCTATATATATATATATATCTCAATATGCTATAGCCATGAGATCACTCTTGAGAGTACTCAACTACTGATTCATTAATTACTCCACTCCAATTATAGCTCCTATTTCTTATGTGTAGGGGTGTCAACAGGTACCATTCTGGTCGGATGGAGGTGTTTTCATACCACTACTTGTTATAATAACGAAAAAAAAAAATTTATTCTCATATATTTTTTCAAATGCGGTGTAGATCGAATAAGCAGATAAAAAATTGTCATTGACATTTCGATTTATACTTTCAATAAATTATTTTTTAAAACAAGAAAAAAAGAAGAAAAATAATAATAATAATAAATACAACTAATTTGTATTATGAAAATTTAGTAAAATACAAAACCCTAAATTCATATATATATAATTTTATTTTTTAAAATTATTTATAGATATCGGATAAGATAACAAAAAAAAAAATCGTTATCCTTACCCGTACCTTATAAGTTAACGAAAAAAAATCTTATTCTTATTTGTCTTTTCAAATATGATACGATAAACGAATAAAAGGATGTCATTGACACCCCTACTTCTGTGAGTTCTTCCCCGAATATTTAGAGAGACTGCTAAACTTGAAAAAAATGAATTGAACAATAACTTCCATAAAAACCAATCGTTTTATGTACGTAATACTTAGCTAGCTAGGGAGGACCAACATCTGTTTTACTACAAGCTTTCGTATAGCCATTTGTGTGATGCAGGAGAGGATCAAGGACAAGTGTTAAATTATTCTATAGAGTTCAATATTTCTTAGGATTTTATGACAAGTTTGGGGATGAATTGCATTATAACAAAAGGCAATTTTCGAGTCTATGAATGACGAGAACAAACTGAGGTCCTGTTCGACCATTCACTGTTCACGTAAAAAAAAAAAAAAATCATTCAGAGAAATTTTTTTTTTCTCACACATATAGTGTTTCAACTATTAAAATTGTATATGTTCTTGTTTCCGTCTGGCAGCTGAACAACCTCACATGTTTTAGATGTGAGAATCAATTATAATATTCTTTGAAATCTTTTCAAGTACACCAAATTTTGCTCAATATCATAAACTGGTCATTGAAATTTGATTTGGGTCCTATAATTAAGCAACCGATATCTTTTAGTTTGTTCCTTAATTTAGCCTACTAGGTTGCTCCAACTATCATTCCACCTAAAAAAGTGTAATTGGGTCCTTGTGCGGGAATGCTTGAACATAAAGCTTAGTTTGCGGAAATAAATCTGCTGTGATTCCAATGGAATAACAGGATCCTGTTGTTCCGATCTCAACCATTCAAGTTCATTAAGGTTCGTGTATAAAAAAGTTTCTTCATTGAGATTCGCGCATGGACAACTTTAAATGGTTGAGATTAGAAAAACAGAATCACAGCAGATTTATTTCCCTGAGCATAGTAGAACTGTTGTGTTTTTAATTTCATCAAGTATTTTTTTGAATTCAAATTCTAAAATCTGTCAAATTAACTTCAAATAATAAATCTTAACTGTCGAAATATTATCTACCTTACAAGTGATATATGTACATGTAAAAATTTAATTTTTAGAATTAATTTTGTATATAATCAAGTGGTCAAAAAATATTTAAAAAATGAATGCATTAAAATTAATTTATAAACTTTTTAATTATGACCGCTTGACTATATACTAAATTATTTTGAAAGTTTAAAATCTTTGTATTAAGACGCATCAATCGTAAGATAGATGGGTTTTAACAGTTCAGATTCATCATCCACAAATAAACTTAATGAAGTTAAGAACACTTTAATTCTACCCTGCAAACTTAAGAACTGCCCTAGTCAAACTTAAGAACACTAGATTAATTAGAAAGCAAGCCTCACAAGTTTTATTTCTCTCCATTATATATTACTAGTATCGTGCCCGTGCGATGCAACGGGACATATTATAAGAAAACAAAAACATATTTTTATTAAAAAAATCATTCCAATAAAAATAATAATTTATTAAAAATTGAGGAACATGATCTCTGGAGATAATTTATATGATTTAGAATTTTTAATTACATTGAACAATGATCTCTAGTAATAATTTGATAATGTAATGATTCTGTATTTTTAAATGCCAATGATTTCAAATAATAACTCAATTCAAATTTAATATCATGCCAAAAAAAATGAGTTCGTATATCTATGATACCTCTATAAGGAAGAGCAATTCATGTGCATGCCTGTAAGGCCCAAAAACATCACCCCTACTCACATGCATGCGAAAGAGACAACATTACTCATAAAGAATAAAGAGAGATATCCAGAATACACTGATAAAGCAATTATCATGTATGTTTCAGAAGAAATTAGAGAATGACTGTAGAAAAATGACTCTGTATAGCCTTCCGGCACCTAATGCACAAGAAATTAGAGAATGACTGTAGATATCATATTTCACATTCACAGAAGACCACCAAAATCAATAGCATAGTTTCAAACATAAGGAAACCAGTAATCTGACAAGAAGCCATTGCTTGAACTCCGGTTGTTGGGAGTTTCCTCAATCCATTAATAAAAGAAAGAAAAAACCAAAAAGGAAAATGAAAGAAATCATTACAAATGAGAATCGGACTCATCAGAGAGGGGAACGGATTCTGTTGGGTAACAGCCTGGCAATGAGAGCATGGGTATCCCACCCGTTTTGCTCAGCATAACTTTTTGCATGCATTAGCTCCCTGCTGACGTAATCCAGTGACATATACAACATGCCACCTGGAGCATATTCCTCTGCTGCTGGCCTCTGTTCAAAACCCATATTTCTTTCCACCCAGTACATGTAATTCACCTGAAACACTGACTTCAGCATGTCTTCTGTCGAGCACTTCTCCTTCAGAATTATCTACATGCAATTCAATCATTTTTTTATATATAATTACTTATAGAAAGGTTTACTATTTCATAGTTTATTCTAATAAAGTAACATAGCATATATTCATTGTTTAGGAACACAACACTTGAAACGACGTGAAATATTGAAGAGAAAAATTATCGACAGAAGGGAAACTTACACAGAATTTCCCATCATTTTGAGTTAGTATGTAGCCTTCATCTTTGAAAAGCTCAAATAATGCAACTGAATCTTGTTTGTTATTTATGACTTCACAGCTTACAACCAAGTTTTTCTCTTCAAATAATGCAACTGCATCCTTCACTTCTGAGGACAATATCTCAGAATGGCCCCCTTTCATAGCACCAATAGAAAAAAAAAATAAACAAAATCAACAATCCTGTCAATATCTGGAGATACCAAAGAAAGAGTGTGAGCTAGAAATGAATTCAAAAATGAGTAAATAACCATTGGGCAGCTAGTAATTTGTGCACAATGTGCTCAGTAAGCAATATATAATGAGGACAGCACAGAACCAAAATGAAAATAATTTCATTGTCACTAAAGGTAAGTAGTAAAGTGGGGATACCTTACACATGGTGAGATACGGGAAGCTTGGGAAGAAGGGTTCCTTGTCATTGACTTCCTTCACTGAAGGAACCTGTCCACTTAACAAATATTCACTGAACACCAAACCTGTCCAAACATATTAATAAAATATAACATAATAAAACATACATCAAGGTCTTGTTTTAGTATATCAATTAGACAATTAGAAGTAGGCAATAATTTAATGGTATAAGTTTGAACTGAATTGGTACATTAAATTTGGCACTGTTATTCCAGAAAGGAATTGAAGGGAAAAGAAAACTTACATGCTCGGTATGGATTAAGGGTCTTGAGTTAAATAGACTGGTATGATTTTAGGTTGCAGTACATGTGAATTGCAGTTATAACAGCATAGGAACAAAGCGCCAAAGGAGCACAAGAACCAATTTTGTTAGCTAATGCTATTCCAAGAGTAATTCTGATGAACTTGCTCACCATACCTTGTACTTCCCCTTTTACAATTACCTCGAATAAGAAAACACCAGATCTATTCTTAAATATTCCAACTCCTCCAATAAATTTTACAGTAGTTCTTTTGACTATATCTTGTATTTAACAGATTTACTGAAGCAGGTCACACATACCACACTTCAAATTAAGAAACAAGAGAATCAAAAGTTGGTCTTGTACTACACTGGTACTAACTTTAGCATCATAAAAATTTATAAAAATATGATAAGAAAAGTTATTGTTGGTGGTTAATTATACAGACATACCTCTGCAAATGTATAATACCGAGTAATTTGGTTTCAAGGCATGAGCAGCCGCAACATAAATGGCCAATTGACTATACAAATGAGTAGGAGAAATCTCTTTCCCACTGGTTGGACGGCCAGACCTCATATTGTCCTCTGCTAATCCATACTTTTAACACAATCAAGTTAGGCACTTAATTATTAAACCGAGATTTAGTAATTGTACTTAAATTAATCATGAGTTCAATGGAAAAACATACAAGGACATCCTCAAGATTGTAAATTACTCGGTGAAAATCAAATTGCAACTGGATTGCAGCCCGAAACTGCCAAAAGGACACAACAAAAATTAGAAAAAGGAGAACTCAAATTGTTACCTCTTCACAGGCGCCAGCATGCTGATGTATGGAAAAAAAAAAACAAAGTCACCGTAGTAATTTGGCTCCTCAAACCTGCACACTTGCCGACCTTCCATGTCTCTGAACACCAGCCCTATCAAATCCTCATTATACTACCAAAATGCCAATTTGGCCGAGCCCTGCGACCGGATTGGCATCGCATACGCACTTTCGCTCAGCCAAAAATTCCCCATCTCCTCCCATTTCTGCATTTCCATCATGTTTGTTGCCTCCATGGTGCTCACCTTAATCTGTCCTAGGTTAAGTGGACGTAACACTCAGATACATGTCCATCTCGCCGAGCTCTCACGAGACCTCATTCATATCAGTGTGCAGCTTCTGCATGATGTTCGATCTGTCTTTAACTGGATCGTAACTGTTATGAATTGATGAAGTGTTAGAGTCGAATTTTGGTTAAAAATCTTGCTTTCATGGCTATTGGTATGCATTTACTTCAATACATGACGAATTCAACAGGGTACTCACTGATAAACGTTACACATATAAAGAATGCATTTAATCAAAGGAAAGCAGATTATTTGACTGGAGGGTTCAAATTCAATCCGAAATTACAGCAATCAATCCCGACCATTAGAGTTTCGGGACAGCCTATTAAATTTAAGATGCATAATATAGAGGAGATATTTGTTAAACTTGAAAAGGAAAAGACTAATTTTATTGATTATGATATTATTTTAATCTCTTTATATATATTATTTTAATCTCTTTATATTTATATGCTAATTAATTTAAATAACCATTAAAAATTCCTCAATAACATAATTTGTTATATTGCTAATTACTACTAATTGATCTTAACTGATATGTTATCAATTTAATTGATATCTAATTGATTCTTTATCTTCAACAACAATCACCATTTTATTTTATTCTCTAAAGCGAGCCAATTTCTTGCTCTCTTTTATCCGTAAAATGTATGTAAAAGTTTGTAATCTGTTATCTCCATTCTATTATTATGCACGTTGGGTGTCCGATCCGCCAACGGCTACGATTGAGAGATGAAACTTCGGATTTGATCTCAGCTCTCCAATTACATAATTTGTCTTCTTTTTATTAAATGCATCTCTTTTATGTATAGAAGTCTAAATTTAGTTAAAAAAACATACCCACCACATGTGCTGCCACACGATACGTTACAATTTAAAATAAACAAATTCTGAAATATAGCTATATATTTATTTGTTTCCTTATTCCTTTATTTCCATATTTTTTTTCCTCTTCAATTGAGAAGACTCCACCTTCCATTTTCTTATTTATTGTTTCCTTACTTCTTCGTTTCTATACGAATCACAATGGAAATCATTTTTTTTTATTTCCTTATTTTTCTTTTTTTTTGTTTCTATACATATTGGTGTGGGCAATTTAGAATATATTTTCAATATATAATATATCAATGTGTGTATGTGTGTGTGTATTCTAAATTGGAACATGTGTGTGAATATATATTTTTCTTATAATATGTGTGTGTGTGTGTGTACATCCTATACATACAAACGATAACACTTTTTATTTATGTTTTTTGATATCATATTATATGTTGATATTGAATTGTTGTATGATATTTGATATTATATTCGAATCGAGCTATTATTTGATATCATATTATATGTTGATATTGAATTGTTGTATGATATTTGATATTAGATTCGAATCGAGCTATTATTTGATATCATTGGTACTTAAAAATAAAGAATCATCACATCATCAAATTGTTATCAGAGATCACGATTAAAGTTAATTAAAAATACATAATCATATAAATTTTCTATTAACATGTGTTTTAATTTTTAGATAATTATTATTTTTATTGATATATTTGTTTCTTATAGTATGTTCCCGTTGCAACGCACGGGTATGATACTAGTTTATGATTATATACGCATGAGTCATGACAGCAACTGCCAATTTCGCTCAAAAAAAAATGTCAGGATGCAATAAATATATATTCTTCTAAAAATAATAAGAACCAATAAATAGAACGAATTATATTTAATTATATTATGTACCTAATATGTTTAACATATAAATATTTTTATATTTAAATTATAAAAGTTATAAATTTATTGTTCGCATATTATATGTTAACTTTAACATATAAAGTAAGATAAACAAAAAATTAATACTTGATTATAAACAAATAGGACATAAAAACACCACCGACCCTTTTTATTGACAACCATGACCTCAAGACTCAAGTCCGATCAGAATTTTGTATTTAGATCCGGACCGTCCGATCAAAATTCGGCTCAATCAGATCTGATATTTAACAAACGAGTACCTTTAATTTTCGTGTCAGAATAGATCCAACGGTCTGGATTTAAACTATTTTGAGTAAGTTGTGAATTTCCTATTTTGCGTTTTTCTACTTTTTAGAAAAATTTACAGACGCCGTGATCGGAATCCTCAATTCTCCCGCTTCCTCTCTCAGACTTGATCAAAGGTATCGGCATGGCTTCGACCTGTGGAGAAAATTCAATGGTTTCTCCTTCAAGAATAGAAGAATCAGACAGGAAGGGAACGGATTTGGAAAAGAACACGATTTCGACGAGTGAGGAAGCTATCAACGGAGAAGAAAGAGATATTGGATTTAAAACCATCCCGGAGGCGCAATCACTTGTCACAAAATCTCTTCTCAGTCCAATTCTTCCTGAAGATGAAGCACACTTTTTTGAGATCTTTGATGTACGCGTCTCTTACAATGGCAGAAAGACATGTGGAAAAATCCATGGCACCATTTATTACGAGGGTGCTATTGATTTTCGTGAACTCTATAAAAGGAACAAAAACAATGCTGAGATCGTCTCCTTCCCTGTAAGTCTGCACTTTTCATTTACTTTTTTTTTTCTTTCTTTACCTCTTATTTTCTTGGTAGCAAATGATTTCAATCTGAATCATAGGCCTGACTAGGAATCCAAATTTTGTTTGTATGCATTGCTTTTATCAGAATTAAACCGCAATATTTAGTTGTAAACCGCATCTCAATTTGGTACCAAATGATTTCGATCGGGACAGGAGTTTGGAGTCCAACATAAACTGATGCCTGCTTTAAAGTTGATACTGATTCCACTTCATTGGAGCAAGTGCCAGAATCTAAAATGGTGTTCTATTTCCTTAATAAATTGAACTTGTATAGTATGTTGCTAATTTTCTTATGACATTTAGTGGCGCCTGCTTTTACCACCTTTTCCATTACTGGAACAAATAATCTAAGTTCAAGTTAGGCTACATAGATTCTGAAATAAACCACTTGTATACCCCAACCCAAGAGGAAAACCATCGAAAAGTCATACAGGAACAATAAGGGGCGGAGGCAAATGAATACAATGGGGGTCAATTGACCCCCATTTTTTTATCAAAATCAGTTTAACAGGATATGGAAATGTTATGTATTTTAGAGTAAATGCTATGAGTATTCTAAATTTGACCCCCATTTAGTAAATGTCTGGCTCCGCCCCTGGGAACAATGAATAAATAAAGCAACTTTGTGATCCTGCTCACATAAAAGGAGGAAAACAAGACCTTGCACTTTTATGTTACTAAGTTGATTGATCTGATTAATCGATTTATTATTGACAATTGCTTACTTTAGACAATCTGAGTTGAACATATTAAAACAAACATGGCAACCTTACACTGACTGGGCTTCCTTTCGCCATTATGGGTTATGATCCACTTTTGATGCATCTCAATATCTGGCATGGCATTGAAGAAGTAAGCCGAGGTGTTACAACAGAATGGACTCCCTATGGGTGGTGCATACGTGACGAGGTGATAACTGAGGAGGTTAAAGGTAGAAATGGTTCAGCGGTGATATCTTATGCAATTATGACAAATGCGGTGATTGCTTCAGTTGAAGTAAGTCTCATCAAGGGCAACAGAAAGTCTTTGGCTAGAATATACGGGACAATTACTGCATCCATGACCGGATGGGATGTGAAGAGGGTGTTATTTTGCAAGAAGCGTGACAAATACATCAATGTCAACAGTGGTGCGTCCATTCCCCTTTTGAGATCTGTATTGATCATCCCTCTTACATCTTCCCTACATATTGATGCAGATTTGTTTGATGCTTTCAGCTTTCCTAAATGTCCCGGTTGCCAGTGGATCCGTACAGTTTTCACCTGAATTCTATGGCGACTTTGCGGAGACAATTTCTGGCAAGTATGGTGAGATAAAGGTCAACGTTAAATGGTGGAGTTATTTTAATCACCCTGATACATATAAAATAATTGAAAGATATTCCTATTAGTTGTAAATGTCCTAAAGAGGTTGTGTTGTTGTGACTGGGAACTTAAAACACTGAACGAGTTGTGAATTTTCATTTCTCTATGTTTTGTATTAATCTTAAAAAAGGCATAATAGAAATTACTGTTCCTCTTGGCTAATGGTATATGCATCGATTGATCTGTCTACATTATTTGTGTTATAAGTGAGGTTAAATTTATTGCATGCAAATGATGTTCAGCTCCAGGTATGCTGCCAAACTCTCGCGACAATGGATGCCATAAAAACCAGGTATGCTGCCATACTGGTATTTATAATAAGAACAAGTAATGAAAACCAGGTGTCAAGTGTCGGTAATTGAATGTTATCTTACTTTAGTTATCTTTTTTATTATGGTACGTATATACAAGGCTGTTTTGTGGCTCAAAAGAAAAGCTGCAACTTCAATACAGGGCTTTAATATCACCATATGATCAGAAAAGAACACTGAATTTGAAAACTATGGCCTTCACTCAAATACAGTGCAATATTCCTCAACAAACAACATACATATTTGAGGAGGGTTCAAATGCCTCCATGTTTTTGTGCCTCCATCATGCCTCCATCTTTCTCCATCATTTTCAAAGTTCAAACAGTCGATCCAAACTGCTCAACCTAACCTCCATACTAAAATATGTTTGGAGACCAAATTTTATATTTTTAGGAATTTGTTTACTATTTTTTTAGATAGGTACAAAAATACTGTTTTTAGATGGTTCAGATTTACTGATTTTGTACCTATCTAAAAAAATAGTAAAAAAATTTCTAAAAATATAAAATTTGGTCTCCAAACATATTTTAGTATGGAGGTTAGGTTGAGCGGTTCGGATCGACTGTTTGAACTTTAAAAATGATGGAGAGAGATGGAGGCATGATGGAGGCACAAAAACATGGAGGCATTTGAACCCTCCTCTACATATTTTAAGTTTCATTGGGCGACTGAATAATTTTGTTTTGGTAGTGAAACTGTGATCGGCAGGGTCCAAACATGCAAGAATAGATTGGAGGAATACGAGAAGGTAAGAATCAGGTTTAAAATTAAGCTCCTTTCTAGAAAGAATTGCATTGGAAAATATTACTATTTTCGTCTGAAATTAATCATTTCGCACTTAGCATTTGCTTTTTCCCATGTGTTCATTCGTCACTATAATAAATCAAGTGAACAATGCTTTCCATTTAAATCAGCGTTTCAGACATTCAAACATATATATTGCTAATTAAAAAAAAAAAATGTAAAATCCATTGATAAAGCATCAGAGGTACTATAATCCATGCTTCAATTTAGTAACTCAAATGCGCGCAAGTCCAACTTTTTTTTATAGCTGTTGCAATTATGCTGGTCAAACTAAAAGCATTCACACAGATTTTTAGAACAAAAGAACAAACTAAAAGCATTCACACAGATAAAGGCAATTGTAAAACCTTTGATAGAAACAAACAGAAAGTTCAGTGACAATATTCAACTAAACACAAAATATAATTTACTTACCCTCACTATGGTCCACATTACCTTTTTGAAGAAACATTATCACCATGCATGAGTAGATCTTGAACAATGCATTTCACGGCCAATCTAGAGCCTCCATTCTCAGTCTCCAAAACCCCGGCGAATCTCTCTTTCATCTCCTTAACCTTCTCAATAATTTCCTTCCTCTCACAAGCACTGAAATCCATTATTTTTTGGACAACACTAGCAATTTCCTCCCTCTTGAGCACATCATCCTCTTCACTGCTCTTAACACTCAACCCAACCCTCCAATCTTCTACAACCATTTTTGCATTTGGATATTGGTCCCACAGTAATGGGTACACTATCATCGGTAGACCACATTTCAATGCTTCCAATGTCGAGTTCCAACCACAATGTGTCAGAAATCCACCAACTGACCTATGGCTTAAAACGGTATACTGGTCACACCAAGGCACTATTAATCCCTTATCATAGTCTTTTAAGGACTCGTTAGCAACTCTTAAGGAACTCGTTCCATGAATTGCCCATATGAAAGGATGTCCACTTAGCATTAGCCCCAAAGTTACCTCTTTGAGCTCATTGTCAGATAAAGGGAGGAAACTACCTAAGGAGACGTATAATACAGTGTTTTCGGGATATGTATTGAGCCATTTCAGGTAATCAGGATACGAATTTCCTAGAGTAATCAGGGGTAGTAAAGGGCCAATTGGGTAAATTGGTACGGAGATTTCCGATGCTAGTGTTTGGAGGGATTGAGGCTCTAGATCATTGAAGGAGTTGAAAAGAAGAGCTTGGCTCAAGGGGTACCAAGAGATTACTTGGAGGAACTTACTGTGCATGCCTTTTGATTTGCTTAAGTCGAGCAAATGGGTCGATGACCCCCTTGGTAGATATCTTAGAGCATCCTTAGCTTTATCTGCCTCAAATGGGAGGAAATTAATTAATACATGGGTAAACTATTTGAGACGATAAGTTATTGTATGTAAAATATATATGAGGAGGGATCGGATGACACCCTTTTTTGGTGACATCGGATGACACCGTGTATTTTCAAAGTTCAAACAGTCGATCCAAATCGTTCAACTTGATGGATGTGTTATAATGTGCTTGCAGATCAAATTTTATATTTTTCTGAATTTTTTTACTATTTATTAAGATGGGTACAAAAATTCAACGGTCTGAATATACTGATTTTGTTAAATACTTAATAAATAGTAAAAAAATTCCATAAAATATAAAATTTGATCTGCAAGCACATTTTAACATATCCATTATGTTGAACGGTTTGGATCGACTATTTGAACTTTGAAAACTTTGAAAATGCACGATATTATCCGATGTCACTAAAAAAGGATGTCATCCGATCCCTCCTCAATATATATATATATAGAGAGAGAGAGAGATGGGCTATGGTGCATTACAATGCATGGAGGGGTTTGTGCATTGGACCATAAATCTAAAATTCAAAATCCAAATGGCCGATCCAAACCGTTCATCTTGTTCTCCATATTAATATGTGCTTGGAGACCAAATTTTACATTTTTCTGAATTTTTTTACTATTTATTAAGTATTTTACAAAATTGTTGATCCAACGGTGGCTGCTGATTTTACTGTTTTGTTAAGCCACCGTTGGATCAACAATTTTGTAAAATACTTAATAAATAGTAAAAAAATTCAGAAAAATGTAAAATTTGGTCTCCAAGCACATATTAATATAGAGAACAAGATAAACAGTTTGGATTGGTCATTTGGATTTTGAATTTTAGATTTATGGTCCAATGCACAAACTCCTCCATGCATTGCAATGCACCATAACCCATCTCTCTCTCTCTATATATATTGCATTTTGTGTTGGAAAGGTTAAGTGCTTGGATTTTGTCACCTCATCATCAAAGACACTAAACAATTCAATTTTTTTAATAATTAGTAGGTCCTGTAGTGGTTTAATCGGGGCATGCTCAATCCAGAAATAATATGCCCGTGCATATTTGTGCCACGCAAATTAGGGGTGCAAACGGATCGGATAGTGACAAAATACGGATACGGATTGGATATTAAATGGATACGGATATATGCTTTTTATTATTATAATAATAAATAATATATTTTTTTCATAATATATATTAAACTATATAGTATATATCTAATATTCGGATACAAATAATTAAAATTTAAAATCATATCCGTATCTGTATCCGCATAGATTTTCAGATATCCATATCTAATTTTCGGATGCAAGCAGATAACATCCGACCCGTTTGCACCCCTACCACAAATGGTCCCAAATCAATTAAAAACAATAAGCCACCGCCATTAGATTATTAAGTACCTCACGTGATTAATTATTGAGCTATCCTAGTGCATAATCAACAGATTAGCATCAAAATTAAAGTATAAATATAAGTACATAAACAGCTTACACCAACCATTACTCTCTGTTTTCTCTCCACTTTCAGCTCTTTTGAACTGAAGAAGAGCGAGAAAAGCTGATGCAGATTGAGGGAAGAAAGCAACCACCTTGACCCTTCTCCTCCGTCCGATCTCAGCAACCCACGGCAGCAATAGATCGGCTATTAGAAGATCCACTGGCGGATCCATCTCCTCGATGGCCTTATCCACGGGACCACCCATCAGAGTCAGAACCGACTCAATGAACTCTGCGTAACGGGACCCACGCTCAGCCTCGGAGGGAAGCACATTGGAGATGGTTGCCAGACGGAGGTTGGGATGGGAAGGGAGGCTGACGAGACGGGCCCACTCTTCAGTGAGGATGATGGAGATGAGGAGGTTTGAGTGGGATTGGAGGAGAGTGTGACAGAGTGAGAGCATTGGGTTGACATGGCCGCGGCCGGGAACAGGGATGACCACCACGTGTTGGAAGATGGAGGCTTGGTTACAACTGTTGTTGGTTTGGTTCGTTTCCATAGCAGCTGCTCTCTCTCGCGCGCGGCGAGTGCTCTATAGCTCAGAAAGTAGACGGATAAAAGCGAACTTGGGTTCTCCTGAGTCTGAGATAATATTTTTTTTACCACTCCCTTATGATCCAGTGTCCACACGTCTGGGAAGCGTATCCTCTGTTTTCATCAAAAAAAAAAAAAAAAAAAAAAGCGTATCATCTGCGGAGGTTTTAGGTGGTTTTGATCTGGTCCGTTTGTTTCGAATCGGACTGATCAGATCAGATCTTGTCCGAATTTTAAAAAAACTCAAAATTTGGTGAATCTTTAATCCAACCTGTCCGATCCGAAACGAACAGACCAGATCAAAACCACCGCACAGCTCCGCAGAGGATAGCGTTTCCTTGATCTGAGACTTGTTATGTGACCCCACCCTACCCCAATCCGTGACATGACACAATCCACCATCACCAGTTCTATCATTGGGGCCAAACAAAAGGAAACACAGCCTGAAAAGTATGGTCGGTTTCTATGTTTTCAATCAGATTGGTCAGATTGTTTGTATCATTGGGACAACAATATGTGCCCAATATTTTTTTTTTTTTTTTTAGAAAAATATGTTCCCAATGTAATGATGTACGTATTGCTATTCGAATTCACATTCTCTCCATTACCTGATAAGAGAATCTTTTACCATTAGTAAATCTGGACCGTTCTTTTTAACTTGGCACGAATCTCAAAGATCAAGAATACTGCCCGCTCGAATCCCAAAACCGTAAAGTGAGGATATTATTGCGGTCATATATATAGTAGGCACATGCGAATTTAGAAATTTATAGAGCTCAAATATATACGTTTCTTCATTATGTTTTCTCAAATATCAAAAATGCAAGTTCATAATTGGCGTTTTATAATTTTTTTAATATCAATTTGTATTTTAATAAAATAGATGAGTTTAGATATTGAGAAACAGATAATTTAAAATTTTTACGAGTAAATTTCTAAATCATAAATTTTGATGGGCATATATAAATTTCCCCATTTTACAAGGCGTTTACAGTTTCGTCTTCTATAAAATTCATCCGTTAGTTGAATCAGATTATACTGTACAATCCAAATGACTGTATTTCCTTTTTGGTCATGCCCGCTAGGTGACAGGATAAAGTGATAAACTATTCAACAGCTCCTATAATTATAAATGTGAAACACGTTACGGTAGGGGTGCAAACGGATCGGATAGTGCTAAATCCATATCCGTAATTTTTTTCAGATACGGATACGGATCAGATAGTAATCGGATACAGATACGGATCAGATATTAAATGGATACAAATACGGATATAATTCGGATTTCTAATTCAAAATATATATCTAATTAACTTGTTACACCATTACAAAATATATATCTGATTAACTAAAATTCACCAATATAAATATCGTGGAATTTGATTCTTTTGAAGAATAAAATCTCTTTTTGTTTGAGAGAAAGGGATGAAAAGGATTTTGATATTTCAACCAATTTTTCAGAAATATCTGCGTATAGATATATAAAAGTTATGGTATAATAAAAAAAATACTTTTTCACCATTCATATTTTTTTGCAAAAAAAAGACATAAAATAAACGAGTAAAATATTCTTTTTTTTTTAAAAAAAGGAGAAAAAAAATAAATAAAAAAATTACTATACTCGTTTCTATTCGGTTTATGGAATCATTTTGTTCTATTTTTTATTATGTTTTGCTCATTTTGGTTTGAAAATTTTATATCGTGGAATTTGAAACTTTAATTAAAAATACCAACACAAAAGATACTTTTTAAAGACATTCTAATACAAAAGATAAATAGACACAAAAAAATTCTCTCAAATCTTAACATATCCGGATATTCGAAAAATTAAAATATCCAGATCCGGATAATTATCCGTATCCGTATTCGATTCCGAAACTCAACCCGTATCCGAATCCGCATAAAAAAAAATCCGTATCCGAATATCCGAATCCGCAAAAAATCGGATACGGATCCGGATCCGGACCCGGACGGGTAATATCCGACCCGTTTGCACCCCTACGTTACGGACCATTCGAGTTTCGACTCGAGAACTTCTAGAACAATATTTTAATGAACTCTCCCCTTAATAGGCTCTCATGCTATTTCTACGATTACAAAAATGTCACAAGAAAACAAATCCATAAAGTAATCAGACAAGAAAAAGAAATCGTCCCAAATATACATGTCAAAATTTCGATTTTCAACTCGAAAAACTAGGAATAGAGCATTGACTCAAGATGTATGAGATATAAACTACAGCTTCTTAAGGATCATTGTTAGGATTTGGATTCAGCTTCCGGTTGTTATACTTACCAAATCTGTTGACAATTCCTTGTTCTGAAAGTGTATCCCACACCTTGACAATAGAAAAGCAGCAAAGTACAAAAACAAGATACTTAGGCAAACTTTTACTTGTAAATTAAATTGCTGTGTGTATTCCAAGGTTGTGTATGTACCTGTAATTTCCCTTTGAGGCCTCCTATGGCAAGCAGGAATGGATTATCTTGAGAAAATGAGATTTGAAAAATTTTACCCTGATATATCATTGTACATACAACCAGATAAAACAAGGCTTGATTAGCTATAGAAACTGTAACATGTTTAAAAATACATACAAACAGCAAAAAAAAAGCATGTACAGCCCACAGAACAGAAACTCTCCTTTTCATTGCTAACGTGAAAATAAAAAATGGGGAGAGAGTTTAGGCATTCTCTTGAATAAGATATACCACCTTTAATATTCAACACAGGTTACATAGCATTATAAATATGGTGACATTTTAATATTTCTTGCTTTAGACGGTAGAGTGGAGATGGTACCAGATAGCCAATGGTAAGACGACCATTTGTTTTATGAGTATTTCAAAACTTACGGCTTTAGGGTTCTGAGATGCAACACAGGCAGGTTGATTGTTTGATATGTCCCAAAGCTTTATCTGTGTGCAACAGGCAGAAAAGGGTAAGCTTACTGTATGTAGCATGAGATTATGATAAGTAAAGACTCAACATTATTTTACATATCCCAGAAGACACCTTTTTTTAAATTTTCGCTGCCACTTATTTCTTACCTCTTTAATTAAATGAACCCAATAAATTTTGAAATTTCTACGTGTCTGTTTAGCACAAGCCATAACCAGCTCTTGTATCAAATTTCGATCTTATATAAGATGAATCCATATTTGAAAAGCTAAGCATTGAATTGTTTGACTACTAACCAAATTATACATTTTTGGCCTCTTCTTATATTCATAACTGATTAGGGAATAAAGATACAAATATTAGACAAAAGAAGTACCATCTTGTCTATTGAGCCGGTTGCAAGAAGCTGCACAAAAGTTGAATAAGGTTATGACCAAATGAAATAATATAGTTGAGCAACTTTTATCTGAAGAGTTATCTGTGGAAATTAGCTATAAAAATATTCAGAAATCTTTTCGCCTCTCCAGATTAAGAAAAAGCATCAAACTTAAAACCCAGCAAGAAAGTGAGAGTTATTCAGAACAGCAATTTTCCTGAAATAAGTACTCCACCTACTACTTTGCTATTATTGAACCAAATGACAAACCATATATTTATGTTATCTTCCATGCTGCAGCAAATAATTTTCTGCAACTGATACCCAGGAAGACATTGCCTTTTAGTTTTTATCATTACTCAAATTGCTTTAACACCAATACATACAAATTCTAAACCCAAATCATTTGCACATCATCTCAAAAGTTGCACCTTGGATGGAAATTCCAAATATGAAGCGCAATAAGATTATTGATGACTTACATTAGGCGCCACGGGGCAAAAGGAGACAGAAGAGACAGCTTTCTCGTGAGCGTGTAGAGTGAAGACGGTCTTTGAAGCAGAAGTCGAATTTGAAGAGGTCGTACGCTTGTCAAAGCACTGAACCATGCCATTTTCAAGGCTGATCTACAAAACATCAATAAAACAATAACAAGTTGGAAAAGCATTCCAGAATAGACTAGTTTATGGAATTATGCTGGTACCAAACATGATTGACCAGTACTGGCTTCCCTCCCCAAACACATGCACACAGACCCTGCAAAACCCTTGGTACTAAGGAAGTGTAAGAAAGAAAGCAACTAACCACAAAGGCATGCTCATTGTGTGGGTCCCATGCCATGCTTTCTACATCAGTATCAACAGACCATCTGCCACTCTCCTTTAATGATTTCATATCCATCTGCATGATATACAATAGCTCAAATTAAGAACAAATCCAACAGCTTAATACAAACTGCACCTTAGAACCCCCAAAGGAAAAGAGAGAGTACCAGTGCAACAGATTTATCAAAGGATCCACTAAGTAGTAGCTCAGGGGCGTGCTTGCTCCATGCAACAGTTTGCACCTGCAACATATATATTGCACATAAATATTATCCTTGCTCAAAAATAATTTTGATAATCACAAATACTCAACTCATGCTAATATTCTCTCTTTAAGACAGAAAATGGCACATAGAGATCAAAGTAATAAATATCAAATACATAAACATCAGATACAGTACAAAAAATAAAAAAATCATTCAGTGCTTATACCAGAACCAATCTGATGTTCCTGGTATATCACCAAAACAATGTTAGCGTGATTCTTTTTCCAACTTCTAAATTTAATTGATATGACATTAACGACCTAATGTAAAGGATCAAATTAAAGACAGTAGCTTGCCTTGTCAGTGTGATGCTTTAAGGTTTCAGAACATTTTTCCTGGACCACATCCCAAATTTTTACAGTTTTATCAGCGCTTGCACTTGCTATGACATTCCTGAAGTATAAAATAATGCAAATATTCAGTACAGGCTTTAATAATTGAACGCAAGAGCTTATTACTTACTAGTAAAAGATCTGAAACCAACATCTATTAGTCAGGTGTGGTACCCAGTTGGAGAAATGAGAATTCATATTTTATGTAATTATGTTTGTCTTAGGTCATGAGAGCATTAGTTTATCTTTTGCAGTTTAAAATTGCAAGTAGAATTCTAATTGGCAGTGTCTAATATGAGATTTCATTTTTGCTAAACCTTCCTTAGCATCTTCCCATGCTTGGTTTGTATATCTTTTTTATCACAAATGACAACTTTCAAGGTACTCAAAAATACACAAGTAACATAGTAGAGGGGGGGAAAGAATGACTGCTCACCTCACTTCCTTGTTCCATGCTAGCCCAAGCACGGAATCTCTATGACTTCCCTTCTTGTACTTTTTCTGCACAAACAGTACTTACTTAAAGGAGGAAAAAAAAAACACCCCTGTGAAAAGAATTACATAAGAATTACATATTTGCGAGTCTTTTATTTTTTTGCTAGAATTGCGACAGCCTTTTTTTGGGATATTTGGGACTTTTGCAGGTTCCCATAGAACGCTGGACAATGTATAAAGGAGAAAATCTGTTTACATTTTTGGGAGGTTTAACTACCCAAGGTACACAGGATAACAGGATTATTAATTTCTAATTGCTTGCTATGTCTCGTAACTTCAGTATGCTAGTGATAGTACCATGCAATAGTTTTCGAAAGAAGATCGCAACACAAGTTAGCCCTATTATAAGAAGATGATAAAGAACCTTTTTTCCTTTGTCTTTT
>NC_135939.1:8860383-8862883 GCF_964058835.1 Carex rostrata
AGGGTTTAGGGTTTAGGGTTTAGGGTTTAGGGTTTAGGGTTTAGGGTTTAGGGTTTAGGGTTTAGGGTTTAGGGTTTAGGGTTTAGGGTTTAGGGTTTAGGGTTTAGGGTTTAGGGTTTAGGGTTTAGGGTTTAGGGTTTAGGGTTTAGGGTTTAGGGTTTAGGGTTTAGGGTTTAGGGTTTAGGGTTTAGGGTTTAGGGTTTAGGGTTTAGGGTTTAGGGTTTAGGGTTTAGGGTTTAGGGTTTAGGGTTTAGGGTTTAGGGTTTAGGGTTTAGGGTTTAGGGTTTAGGGTTTAGGGTTTAGGGTTTAGGGTTTAGGGTTTAGGGTTTAGGGTTTAGGGTTTAGGGTTTAGGGTTTAGGGTTTAGGGTTTAGGGTTTAGGGTTTAGGGTTTAGGGTTTAGGGTTTAGGGTTTAGGGTTTAGGGTTTAGGGTTTAGGGTTTAGGGTTTAGGGTTTAGGGTTTAGGGTTTAGGGTTTAGGGTTTAGGGTTTAGGGTTTAGGGTTTAGGGTTTAGGGTTTAGGGTTTAGGGTTTAGGGTTTAGGGTTTAGGGTTTAGGGTTTAGGGTTTAGGGTTTAGGGTTTAGGGTTTAGGGTTTAGGGTTTAGGGTTTAGGGTTTAGGGTTTAGGGTTTAGGGTTTAGGGTTTAGGGTTTAGGGTTTAGGGTTTAGGGTTTAGGGTTTAGGGTTTAGGGTTTAGGGTTTAGGGTTTAGGGTTTAGGGTTTAGGGTTTAGGGTTTAGGGTTTAGGGTTTAGGGTTTAGGGTTTAGGGTTTAGGGTTTAGGGTTTAGGGTTTAGGGTTTAGGGTTTAGGGTTTAGGGTTTAGGGTTTAGGGTTTAGGGTTTAGGGTTTAGGGTTTAGGGTTTAGGGTTTAGGGTTTAGGGTTTAGGGTTTAGGGTTTAGGGTTTAGGGTTTAGGGTTTAGGGTTTAGGGTTTAGGGTTTAGGGTTTAGGGTTTAGGGTTTAGGGTTAGGGTTTAGGGTTTAGGGTTTAGGGTTTAGGGTTTAGGGTTTAGGGTTTAGGGTTTAGGGTTTAGGGTTTAGGGTTTAGGGTTTAGGGTTTAGGGTTTAGGGTTTAGGGTTTAGGGTTTAGGGTTTAGGGTTTAGGGTTTAGGGTTTAGGGTTTAGGGTTTAGGGTTTAGGGTTTAGGGTTTAGGGTTTAGGGTTTAGGGTTTAGGGTTTAGGGTTTAGGGTTTAGGGTTTAGGGTTTAGGGTTTAGGGTTTAGGGTTTAGGGTTTAGGGTTTAGGGTTTAGGGTTTAGGGTTTAGGGTTTAGGGTTTAGGGTTTAGGGTTTAGGGTTTAGGGTTTAGGGTTTAGGGTTTAGGGTTTAGGGTTTAGGGTTTAGGGTTTAGGGTTTAGGGTTTAGGGTTTAGGGTTTAGGGTTTAGGGTTTAGGGTTTAGGGTTTAGGGTTTAGGGTTTAGGGTTTAGGGTTTAGGGTTTAGGGTTTAGGGTTTAGGGTTTAGGGTTTAGGGTTTAGGGTTTAGGGTTTAGGGTTTAGGGTTTAGGGTTTAGGGTTTAGGGTTTAGGGTTTAGGGTTTAGGGTTTAGGGTTTAGGGTTTAGGGTTTAGGGTTTAGGGTTTAGGGTTTAGGGTTTAGGGTTTAGGGTTTAGGGTTTAGGGTTTAGGGTTTAGGGTTTAGGGTTTAGGGTTTAGGGTTTAGGGTTTAGGGTTTAGGGTTTAGGGTTTAGGGTTTAGGGTTTAGGGTTTAGGGTTTAGGGTTTAGGGTTTAGGGTTTAGGGTTTAGGGTTTAGGGTTTAGGGTTTAGGGTTTAGGGTTTAGGGTTTAGGGTTTAGGGTTTAGGGTTTAGGGTTTAGGGTTTAGGGTTTAGGGTTTAGGGTTTAGGGTTTAGGGTTTAGGGTTTAGGGTTTAGGGTTTAGGGTTTAGGGTTTAGGGTTTAGGGTTTAGGGTTTAGGGTTTAGGGTTTAGGGTTTAGGGTTTAGGGTTTAGGGTTTAGGGTTTAGGGTTTAGGGTTTAGGGTTTAGGGTTTAGGGTTTAGGGTTTAGGGTTTAGGGTTTAGGGTTTAGGGTTTAGGGTTTAGGGTTTAGGGTTTAGGGTTTAGGGTTTAGGGTTTAGGGTTTAGGGTTTAGGGTTTAGGGTTTAGGGTTTAGGGTTTAGGGTTTAGGGTTTAGGGTTTAGGGTTTAGGGTTTAGGGTTTAGGGTTTAGGGTTTAGGGTTTAGGGTTTAGGGTTTAGGGTTTAGGGTTTAGGGTTTAGGGTTTAGGGTTTAGGGTTTAGGGTTTAGGGTTTAGGGTTTAGGGTTTAGGGTTTAGGGTTTAGGGTTTAGGGTTTAGGGTTTAGGGTTTAGGGTTTAGGGTTTAGGGTTTAGGGTTTAGGGTTTAGGGTTTAGGGTTTAGGGTTTAGGGTTTAGGGTTTAGGGTTTAGGGTTTAGGGTTTAGGGTTTAGGGTTTAGGGTTTAGGGTTTAGGGTTTAGGGTTTAGGGTTTAGGGTTTAGGGTTTAGGGTTTAGGGTTTAGGGTTTAGGGTTTAGGGTTTAGGGTTTAGGGTTTAG
>NC_135940.1:2500-7500 GCF_964058835.1 Carex rostrata
ACCCTAAACCCTAAACCCTAAACCCTAAACCCTAAACCCTAAACCCTAAACCCTAAACCCTAAACCCTAAACCCTAAACCCTAAACCCTAAACCCTAAACCCTAAACCCTAAACCCTAAACCCTAAACCCTAAACCCTAAACCCTAAACCCTAAACCCTAAACCCTAAACCCTAAACCCTAAACCCTAAACCCTAAACCCTAAACCCTAAACCCTAAACCCTAAACCCTAAACCCTAAACCCTAAACCCTAAACCCTAAACCCTAAACCCTAAACCCTAAACCCTAAACCCTAAACCCTAAACCCTAAACCCTAAACCCTAAACCCTAAACCCTAAACCCTAAACCCTAAACCCTAAACCCTAAACCCTAAACCCTAAACCCTAAACCCTAAACCCTAAACCCTAAACCCTAAACCCTAAACCCTAAACCCTAAACCCTAAACCCTAAACCCTAAACCCTAAACCCTAAACCCTAAACCCTAAACCCTAAACCCTAAACCCTAAACCCTAAACCCTAAACCCTAAACCCTAAACCCTAAACCCTAAACCCTAAACCCTAAACCCTAAACCCTAAACCCTAAACCCTAAACCCTAAACCCTAAACCCTAAACCCTAAACCCTAAACCCTAAACCCTAAACCCTAAACCCTAAACCCTAAACCCTAAACCCTAAACCCTAAACCCTAAACCCTAAACCCTAAACCCTAAACCCTAAACCCTAAACCCTAAACCCTAAACCCTAAACCCTAAACCCTAAACCCTAAACCCTAAACCCTAAACCCTAAACCCTAAACCCTAAACCCTAAACCCTAAACCCTAAACCCTAAACCCTAAACCCTAAACCCTAAACCCTAAACCCTAAACCCTAAACCCTAAACCCTAAACCCTAAACCCTAAACCCTAAACCCTAAACCCTAAACCCTAAACCCTAAACCCTAAACCCTAAACCCTAAACCCTAAACCCTAAACCCTAAACCCTAAACCCTAAACCCTAAACCCTAAACCCTAAACCCTAAACCCTAAACCCTAAACCCTAAACCCTAAACCCTAAACCCTAAACCCTAAACCCTAAACCCTAAACCCTAAACCCTAAACCCTAAACCCTAAACCCTAAACCCTAAACCCTAAACCCTAAACCCTAAACCCTAAACCCTAAACCCTAAACCCTAAACCCTAAACCCTAAACCCTAAACCCTAAACCCTAAACCCTAAACCCTAAACCCTAAACCCTAAACCCTAAACCCTAAACCCTAAACCCTAAACCCTAAACCCTAAACCCTAAACCCTAAACCCTAAACCCTAAACCCTAAACCCTAAACCCTAAACCCTAAACCCTAAACCCTAAACCCTAAACCCTAAACCCTAAACCCTAAACCCTAAACCCTAAACCCTAAACCCTAAACCCTAAACCCTAAACCCTAAACCCTAAACCCTAAACCCTAAACCCTAAACCCTAAACCCTAAACCCTAAACCCTAAACCCTAAACCCTAAACCCTAAACCCTAAACCCTAAACCCTAAACCCTAAACCCTAAACCCTAAACCCTAAACCCTAAACCCTAAACCCTAAACCCTAAACCCTAAACCCTAAACCCTAAACCCTAAACCCTAAACCCTAAACCCTAAACCCTAAACCCTAAACCCTAAACCCTAAACCCTAAACCCTAAACCCTAAACCCTAAACCCTAAACCCTAAACCCTAAACCCTAAACCCTAAACCCTAAACCCTAAACCCTAAACCCTAAACCCTAAACCCTAAACCCTAAACCCTAAACCCTAAACCCTAAACCCTAAACCCTAAACCCTAAACCCTAAACCCTAAACCCTAAACCCTAAACCCTAAACCCTAAACCCTAAACCCTAAACCCTAAACCCTAAACCCTAAACCCTAAACCCTAAACCCTAAACCCTAAACCCTAAACCCTAAACCCTAAACCCTAAACCCTAAACCCTAAACCCTAAACCCTAAACCCTAAACCCTAAACCCTAAACCCTAAACCCTAAACCCTAAACCCTAAACCCTAAACCCTAAACCCTAAACCCTAAACCCTAAACCCTAAACCCTAAACCCTAAACCCTAAACCCTAAACCCTAAACCCTAAACCCTAAACCCTAAACCCTAAACCCTAAACCCTAAACCCTAAACCCTAAACCCTAAACCCTAAACCCTAAACCCTAAACCCTAAACCCTAAACCCTAAACCCTAAACCCTAAACCCTAAACCCTAAACCCTAAACCCTAAACCCTAAACCCTAAACCCTAAACCCTAAACCCTAAACCCTAAACCCTAAACCCTAAACCCTAAACCCTAAACCCTAAACCCTAAACCCTAAACCCTAAACCCTAAACCCTAAACCCTAAACCCTAAACCCTAAACCCTAAACCCTAAACCCTAAACCCTAAACCCTAAACCCTAAACCCTAAACCCTAAACCCTAAACCCTAAACCCTAAACCCTAAACCCTAAACCCTAAACCCTAAACCCTAAACCCTAAACCCTAAACCCTAAACCCTAAACCCTAAACCCTAAACCCTAAACCCTAAACCCTAAACCCTAAACCCTAAACCCTAAACCCTAAACCCTAAACCCTAAACCCTAAACCCTAAACCCTAAACCCTAAACCCTAAACCCTAAACCCTAAACCCTAAACCCTAAACCCTAAACCCTAAACCCTAAACCCTAAACCCTAAACCCTAAACCCTAAACCCTAAACCCTAAACCCTAAACCCTAAACCCTAAACCCTAAACCCTAAACCCTAAACCCTAAACCCTAAACCCTAAACCCTAAACCCTAAACCCTAAACCCTAAACCCTAAACCCTAAACCCTAAACCCTAAACCCTAAACCCTAAACCCTAAACCCTAAACCCTAAACCCTAAACCCTAAACCCTAAACCCTAAACCCTAAACCCTAAACCCTAAACCCTAAACCCTAAACCCTAAACCCTAAACCCTAAACCCTAAACCCTAAACCCTAAACCCTAAACCCTAAACCCTAAACCCTAAACCCTAAACCCTAAACCCTAAACCCTAAACCCTAAACCCTAAACCCTAAACCCTAAACCCTAAACCCTAAACCCTAAACCCTAAACCCTAAACCCTAAACCCTAAACCCTAAACCCTAAACCCTAAACCCTAAACCCTAAACCCTAAACCCTAAACCCTAAACCCTAAACCCTAAACCCTAAACCCTAAACCCTAAACCCTAAACCCTAAACCCTAAACCCTAAACCCTAAACCCTAAACCCTAAACCCTAAACCCTAAACCCTAAACCCTAAACCCTAAACCCTAAACCCTAAACCCTAAACCCTAAACCCTAAACCCTAAACCCTAAACCCTAAACCCTAAACCCTAAACCCTAAACCCTAAACCCTAAACCCTAAACCCTAAACCCTAAACCCTAAACCCTAAACCCTAAACCCTAAACCCTAAACCCTAAACCCTAAACCCTAAACCCTAAACCCTAAACCCTAAACCCTAAACCCTAAACCCTAAACCCTAAACCCTAAACCCTAAACCCTAAACCCTAAACCCTAAACCCTAAACCCTAAACCCTAAACCCTAAACCCTAAACCCTAAACCCTAAACCCTAAACCCTAAACCCTAAACCCTAAACCCTAAACCCTAAACCCTAAACCCTAAACCCTAAACCCTAAACCCTAAACCCTAAACCCTAAACCCTAAACCCTAAACCCTAAACCCTAAACCCTAAACCCTAAACCCTAAACCCTAAACCCTAAACCCTAAACCCTAAACCCTAAACCCTAAACCCTAAACCCTAAACCCTAAACCCTAAACCCTAAACCCTAAACCCTAAACCCTAAACCCTAAACCCTAAACCCTAAACCCTAAACCCTAAACCCTAAACCCTAAACCCTAAACCCTAAACCCTAAACCCTAAACCCTAAACCCTAAACCCTAAACCCTAAACCCTAAACCCTAAACCCTAAACCCTAAACCCTAAACCCTAAACCCTAAACCCTAAACCCTAAACCCTAAACCCTAAACCCTAAACCCTAAACCCTAAACCCTAAACCCTAAACCCTAAACCCTAAACCCTAAACCCTAAACCCTAAACCCTAAACCCTAAACCCTAAACCCTAAACCCTAAACCCTAAACCCTAAACCCTAAACCCTAAACCCTAAACCCTAAACCCTAAACCCTAAACCCTAAACCCTAAACCCTAAACCCTAAACCCTAAACCCTAAACCCTAAACCCTAAACCCTAAACCCTAAACCCTAAACCCTAAACCCTAAACCCTAAACCCTAAACCCTAAACCCTAAACCCTAAACCCTAAACCCTAAACCCTAAACCCTAAACCCTAAACCCTAAACCCTAAACCCTAAACCCTAAACCCTAAACCCTAAACCCTAAACCCTAAACCCTAAACCCTAAACCCTAAACCCTAAACCCTAAACCCTAAACCCTAAACCCTAAACCCTAAACCCTAAACCCTAAACCCTAAACCCTAAACCCTAAACCCTAAACCCTAAACCCTAAACCCTAAACCCTAAACCCTAAACCCTAAACCCTAAACCCTAAACCCTAAACCCTAAACCCTAAACCCTAAACCCTAAACCCTAAACCCTAAACCCTAAACCCTAAACCCTAAACCCTAAACCCTAAACCCTAAACCCTAAACCCTAAACCCTAAACCCTAAACCCTAAACCCTAAACCCTAAACCCTAAACCCTAAACCCTAAACCCTAAACCCTAAACCCTAAACCCTAAACCCTAAACCCTAAACCCTAAACCCTAAACCCTAAACCCTAAACCCTAAACCCTAAACCCTAAACCCTAAACCCTAAACCCTAAACCCTAAACCCTAAACCCTAAACCCTAAACCCTAAACCCTAAACCCTAAACCCTAAACCCTAAACCCTAAACCCTAAACCCTAAACCCTAAACCCTAAACCCTAAACCCTAAACCCTAAACCCTAAACCCTAAACCCTAAACCCTAAACCCTAAACCCTAAACCCTAAACCCTAAACCCTAAAC